>NC_041394.2:294115912-294417162 GCF_900747795.2 Erpetoichthys calabaricus
GTGCACGCGTCACGTTAATTTCTGAGGCTGTGCTCAGAGGATGCGTCAAATGAATACTGGAAACGCGTGGCAGCCATGATGTGTGCACATACACATTCTGAGTGTGAAGTATAAAC
This sequence comes from Erpetoichthys calabaricus, assembly GCF_900747795.2. Lineage (NCBI taxonomy): Eukaryota > Metazoa > Chordata > Cladistia > Polypteriformes > Polypteridae > Erpetoichthys > Erpetoichthys calabaricus. The sequence continues at coordinate 294,116,029 of NC_041394.2, forward strand.
CGTCCCTTAGCATAAATTAGATGCAAGGTCTGAAAGCAAGAGTCTTTCTTTCTGTTTAATGAAGCTAATAAATTTGCACATTATCTTTTTTATATGGTTGCATGCACATGATTCATTAGCAGCAGCAGGTATGGTTTTACTGGGCCCACCCATTATTTGGAGTCCAGCAACAGAGAGAAAGACTCATGAAGCTACACGAGTAATGCAAAATGCAAAATGAGTCCCTCACCTCTAAATAAAATATATGTTAAATCGTTTCCCCACAGGCATTCTATTTGTTGTTTGCCTCAATTCAGCAGTGTAAGGATTTGGAGATCAGCAATTGCTGATGTAAAGTAGAACTGCAAACTTCCTATTGTCAAAAAGTATAAAACCTACATGCAGAAATACAAGTCTAATGGTTTAAATAAGCGTAACTGTGCTGATCATCTGATTGGTTGCCAAGCTTACGGGGATAATGACACAAAGAAGAACAATTAAAAGTTAAAAGAAGTATAAAAAATATTAACAAACCTACAACAGAAAAATAGAACCACTCACTCATCTATATCCAACTGACTTAACAGTGATTGATTGGGCATCTTTGAAATCAAACTTTGGTAGATCTTAAGTTAAATGCATTTCAAAATGCAAACCATAAAGCAATATGTCACATGAAGGGAGATAAGGAACTTAGCATAAACCACCTAGTCATATAGCTAAAGCTGAGACCCCCATAGCATTGATGTTTTAGGTTCCTGTACAATCTTTGTAATATCTTTGTAATCCGTTCTGCCTCCAGTTATTGCATTGTTGACACATTTGTGATAAATTGTTAAAAGCTATTGCATATCCTAGTTAATACCTTCATTCATCCAACTGTTTCAAAAGCTGGTTAACAGATTGAGGTTGAGGTGACACTGTGTGAATATGTGCAACATAGGAAGCTAAACCACCATAGCAACACATACACATTTGCTATTCTCTGAGACAGCGATAACATGTCTTTGGATGCACAGTCACTACCTTGGAAGTGAATGAAAAAATTCTGCTCACAAGAAATAGTGTCAGTTGCAGCTTTAAAACTGTATATGCATAGAAGATACAACAGTATGGAAGAAGGCTCAATGAACTACATAGAGTAAATATTACAAGAAGTACCTCAAAGAACACATACCTGTGTTGTTTCAGAAGCCAAACTTTTCCTTTGTTGAGCAGACTTTTCCATTGCTTCACTTAAAGATTTTGCATACTGCACCATGGCTTTCAATTGGGAATCAGTAAGGACCCACAGCAGATCATCCAAAATCAAAATCAACTTGGATGCCACCACATTGCAATCTTTCAGCTGTTAAGAAGACAAGGAGTTAACTCACATCTAACAGCACTCATTTATAAATAATTTGTTTAAATTGAAAATGCATGTCTACATGACAGATTTATAAATTAACTAGTTTATGAATTTTAACTGTAGATATGAAGGAGCTGTATATTTTCAGTTTAGCCAATTACAGGTTAAGAGCTGACCTGGCAGAAATGTTTAAATTATCAAGGGAATCAGCACGGTGGATTCAAGCTGTTACTTCAAAATGAGCTCTACGACAACGATATGAGTGCACAGATGGAAGCTTAAGGGTAATTTTCTCATAAATTTTAGAAAGTATTCCTTTAGCCAGAACGCCATAAATTCACAAAAAACATTAATAAGCATTGTAGTTCTCATTGGCACTCTGGGGATCTTCAAATCTTGACAGCTCAGAGGTAATAAAAGTGAAAAAACACTGTAATAACACAGTGAACATAATCTTGTATTAAGTTGCAAGTACTGCATGATGCTGTCTCTACTTCTGCTTTGTTTCTCTATGTCCAAACTCTCTGAATTACATCTAACAATCAAGAGAAAAGCACATAAGTGACTCTACATTATGTTTTAAAATGCACTCCTCATGGATACTTGAAGTAAATGTGCATCATCGACTTACTGTGCATGTAAGATGAATTTGAAAATAAAAAAAAACATAGCATTCTTTGTATAAGTTAAAAAATATTCAGCTTTTATTAAAGAACAAAATATTTAATACATGTTGATTCAATTAATTATCTTAGACTGAACACACATCATAACACTGATCTGGACTGGATAGTCTATATATACTGTATATATACATATATACTGTATATATATATATATCTATTTCCTGTGTATAAAACAATGATGTACAGCAATTTTACAGTGAAACAATAAAAACAAATCAACAGTGGAACTACCAAGGCCTTTACAGAGGTTATATGAAAAGATTTTTTTTCAGGAAGCCTAAATAAAGACCAGTGTTTTACTTTAAATAGCTCCTCTGTATAGTGAATACCATCTCAAAGAGTTTTGCAAGGGCAGAGCTATTTTGGAATTATTTATATTTATGCACCTTGTTTAGCATTATACAGTCTGTCCACAGCCTCAGACTTAAAATAACAGTAGAGTCTTTAAAATAAAAACTGACATGGGAAAAACTATCATTTAACATAACTTTTTTAGAATTTAAGTTAATTTTCTTCAACCTGTTTAAACTAATTCAGGGTAGCAGAGGCTGGTGCATATCCCAAATGTACTGGAAGGAATCATCTGTGGACAGGGTGCCAGGCCATTGCAGGGCCCACTCCCACACAAAAACCAGGGCCAACTTCTCCATGTAGACAAGGGGAGAACATACAAAATCAAAAGATAATGACTGGAATTTTAATACCAAGATGCTGTATCTGTGAGGCAGCAGGACTAAACACTGCATCATCATGCTATTCATGCATCAATTACTTTCAGTAAATTATTAAAACTATACATAATTTAAGAACTATCAGCAATAATCAGGTATTAATAACAGATATCAGCAACAAAATTTGAAATTAATCTTATGTGGAGTACAACTGCTGGTAATGTTATTAAAAGCTTACCCTTCTCTTTAGTGTTACTCTTATTTTGGACTGATTAGTGATCAGACGAACTGGTGCACTGAGGATTTCATGTTCTCCACTCTGAATAGCATCTGCTTCAATTCTGATCATCTGCCAGCTTATTTCTTTAAAGGTCAAAATCTAGGAAGGAAAAAATGATTTAAATACACATGTAAATATGGAATTCAATGCATACAAGAAAAATAATTCTTACACCGAATCTACTCTGAATATCCTGGAAAAATACTTGTAAGCATGCTTCCTTATTGAACCAAGAAAGATGGTATCAAGTGCTTTGAGAATTATAAGGAATGTATTTAGTTTATTCAATAAAACATGCTGCTGTTGTATTTTACTAGCAGTCACTTAATTCTCAAAAAAGGATTCACTATTTCACATTATGTGAAGGGATAAAGGCAGAGGTAAGTAAAGAGAGTAAATAAAGTCTTAAGAAATTTTAAATAAAAGATTGTTAAAATTATCTTAATCTTCGTGGTTAAGGAAGCAGTATCAACAGTAGGATGGGATGGCATGACAATTGTGCACGGGACACAAAAATGCACACTCACAAAACTATGTGGTAACCAAAGGGCGTTGGAAAAATGTATAGCCATGTAAGGAAAACATAATGCTAAGAAAAGTACTATACAGAAATTAAGAGAAACCACAAAGCCATGTACATTAAGTAAAAGTGTAACTGTGCGCTACAATTTATTGTTGCACAGTATGAGCAATCCTTTGCAATATGTCTTAAAGAAGGAACTGGCCATATGTCGGCAACAGCCGTTGTAGGCAGCAGTTTTGATGGAAATATCTTGATTTAGACATAGGAGTGGGCAATATGGCCAAAAATCTATTTCATGTTAAAATGAAAAACACTAGCTATGCTGCCCAACAAAGATGGGTGCAGTTTAAGTAATCAACTTAGATCATGTTTTATATTTGATACTTGGGTTGTCCATTTCGTCTGCTATAAGAACAACAACATTTATATAGAACATTTTCATACAAATGATGTACCTCAAAGTGCTTTACAAGATGAAGAATGAAAAAAGAAAAATATAAAATTTAGGCAATACTAATTAACAAAGAATAAAGTAAGGTCCGATGGCCAGAGAGGACAGAAAAAACAACAAAAAAAACTCCAGAGGGCTGAAGGAAAAAAAACAAAATCTGCAGGGGTTCCAAGGCCATGAAACCGCCCAGCACACACTAGCCATTCTACCTAACATAAATGACCTCAATCAGTCCTCATGGTTTTCAGGCTTCACGTGGAAGAATTAGACAATGATGGACCTCTGGCCTTCAATGTATCAATGTAGGGACTGTGCACTGCTTTGATCATGTGGTGGTGGCAGAGATCGCCACCACAGAAAACCAAAAAAAATAGAGCAGAGAAAGTAGGGGTTAGTACGGAATTCGGGGCCATGAAAAAAAAAAAAAAAATTAAATGCATATACAGGATATCAGGGTTACACTAAAATGAAGCTATGAGAAAACCATGTTAAAGTAATAGGTTTTTAGCAGTTTTTTAAAGTGTTCCACCGTATTAGCCTGGTGAATTTCTATCGGTAAACTATTCCAGATTTTAGGTGCATAACAGCAGAAGGCTGCCTCACCACTTCTTTTAAGTTTTGTTTTTGGAATTATAAGCAGACACTCATTTGAAGATCTAAGGTTACAATTTGGAGTGTAAGGTGAAAGGCATTCCGAGATATAGGATGGAGCGAGATTATTTAAAGCTTTGCAAACCATAAGCAATATTTTAAAGTCAATGGCCCAGTCAATGGCCCGGGTAACCAATATAGTGACATCAAAACCGGAGAGATGTGCTCAGATTTTCCTAATTAAGATTCTGGCAGCTGCATTCTGCACTAGTATTATGCACCAACCGCTTTTCCTTGCAGCAGCTTTTTCCACTTCTGATACAGCTGTTTTTTTTGGTTTTTTTTTGCCACTTCCTCTCGCCATCATGCATCAAACCGGCGTCTCTTGTTATTTGAAGTGTTCTGCAAGGAGAAAACGGCAGTGGTTGCTACCACACTGGCCTGATTTAACGACTCGAGCCTAGTTGTATCAGGGTTTTGGTTTCATGACATGTGCATCGATATAGCGTTATTTTCATTCATCCATTGCCCACCAAATGAAGTTATGCGTCATTATTATTACAGTTGTAAATCTTGTTCACATGGTCCAAGCAGGTGCTAGAAATACACTACCACACTGCTGTTGCTGTTATTTATTTTTTATTTTATTTAAAATTAAAAGGGCTGAGTTGTTCAAAACATATTCACCTGAAACAAAATAATAATAATAAAGCTAAACATTCACAAACACATTCTGTAGATCATTAACACAATTCATCACATGACAGAGTCTACATTTGTTTTATACATAGATCTACCTTATGACTACTGCTTAAATCGTTCCAGCACCTCATACAGGTGAGTGGTATAAGATATTTTCAAATTAGCCACTCTGATTAATAAAGTGTCATTCATTGCATTCCATTTTCAATTTTCTTCTGGAAACTTTGTAAAAATGCAAGCACACCGATTTCTTAAATTTGGTAGGAAAATAATAGGTGCATTAGGCTATGCAGTATATGAACAATTTGCTTGTTCCCCCCTCAATGGAGAGGTGATATAATTTCTCTGTAAAGCAGATCAAACATGAAAGGTTGTTATAATATTTTGCTACATTTATTTTAAAATGTTTCAGTAATCAGTGATGCCGCGGACGCCTTGCTGCTAAATAGGTTATGTGTAATGTCATGTAAATAAATGTACTTCAGCTAATTACTACTTATATATCTGCAATAAACTGCATTCTTGTCTGAGAGTTCAGATGTCCAGTTTCATACAGTTTGTGTATGAGAGCCTTCAGATAATCACTGTTATGTTCTTTTTTCCTGTTATTCCCATTCTAGTTATGAAGGTGAGTGTGTGGCATTCAAGCATGGCCTTGAGGTTATAAACACTAAAAGCTGTTAGTTCCTGCAGGTGTGTTCAGGCAATGGAGGGATTACATAATTTTCATTGACAGATTTAATCAAAACACTATCTTTCATAGCTTTTTCTTTTGATAAAAATGTTTATATCTGTCTGTCTTACATTTGCTTATATACTAACTAGACATCCTTAGTATTTTACTGTTGTGATTTCTAAATAACATTATACATCAATGGGAATTTATCTTTTATGGACTGCTAGAAATTGAACATAAAAATAAAATTGATATCAATCCAGCATCTTTTATATTTTAAATATAAAAGTTATTGTGTCTACCTGGTTATAAGGTCACAAGCCATACAAACAAATTTCTCTGCTTTTTAAAATGGGGAAAATTTTCTGGAACACATAAATATGGATTTTTTTTATTCTTGTAATTGATGACAGGCTTAATTTTTAAAATTGAAATGTATGCTTGGTTTAATTAGTTTATATGAACCAAAAACTTCTGTCATAGTTTATGTAGTAACCACAATTAAAAATGTTCATTAGATACAGTAGTTACATTTGCAATGCTATAAGGAACATTTTTATGTTTTTATTTTGTTATGCGCTGCGCTTTGTTAATTAAATACTACTTTATTACTGCACCTTTTGTTGTTGTTCTTTGTTTTGAGTGTCATGAGTATTTAAACTGATAAGATTTAAAGTATTTTAACCTAGCCACAGGGGATACACAAACCAGTGTGTTTCTTCATGCCGGTCCCAAGCTCGGATAAATAGGGAGGGCTATGTCAGGAAGGTCATCCGGTGTAAAATGTTTCCAGATCAATATACAGACAACAATACAAATATCCATACCGGATCGGTCGAGTCCTGGGTTAACAATGGCTGTCACCAGTTCTGTCAGCCAACAGGGTGCTGGCGGAAATTGGGCTACTGTTGGCCAAAGAAGGAAAAGAAGAGGGAGGAGACATGTCCGGAGGAAGTAGGAGAGGAAGAAGGTAAAGAGAGTGGAACTGAGGGTAGGAACTTTGAATTTTGGCAGTATGACTGGTAAGGGGAGAGAGTTAGCCGATATCATGGAGACAAGAAAGGTTGATATATTGTGTGTGCAAGAGACTAAATGGAAAGGAAGTAAGGCCAGGTGGATCTGAGGTGGATTCAAATTGTTATATCATGGTGTGAATAGGAGGAGAAATGGGGTAGGGATTATTCTGAAGGAACAGTATGTCAAGAGTGTCAGGCAGAGTAATGATTATGAAGCTGGAAATTGGAGGTGTGATGATGAATGTTGTTAGTGCATATGCCCCGCAAGTTGGGTGTGCGATGGATGGGAAAGAAGATTTCTGGAGTGAGTTGGATGAAGTGATGAACAGTGTACCCAAGTGACAGATAATGGTGATTGGAGCAGATTTCAATGGGCATGTTGGTGAAGGGAACAGAGGAGACGAGGAGGTGATGGGTAGGTATGGTGTCAAGGAGAGGAATGAAGAAGGTCAGATAATAGTGGATTTTGTGAAAAGGATGGACATGGCTGTGGTGAATATGTATTTTAAAAAGAGGGAGGAACATAGAGTGACATGCAAGAGTGGAGGAAGATGCACACAGGTAGATTACATACTATGCAGAAGAGTCAATCTGAAGGAGATTGAAGACTGCAAAGTGGTAGCAGGGGAAAGTGTAGTTAGGCAGCACAGGATGGTGGTCTGTAGGATGACGTTGGAGATCAAGAAGAGGACGAGAGTAAGGGCAGAGCCAAGGATCAAATGGTGGAAGTTGAAAAAGAAAGACTGCAAGGTTGAGTTTAGGGAGGAGGTAAGACAGGCACTGGGCAACTACAGCAGAAGTACCAAGGGAGACAGCAAGAAGGGTGCTTGGTGTGACATCTGGACAGAGGAAAGAGGAAAAGGAAACCTGGTGGTGGAATAGGGAAGTAAAGGAAAGTATACCAAGGATAAAGATGGCGAAGAAGAAGTGGGATGGTAAGAGAGATGCAGAAAGTAGACAAGAGTACAAGGAGATGAAGCATAAGGTGAAGAGAGAGGTGGCGAAGGCTAAAGAAAAGACATATAATGAGTTGTATGAGAGGTTGGACACTAACAAGGGAGAAAAAGACCTGTACCGATTGGCTAGACCGAGGGACCGAGCTGGGAAAGATGTGCTGCAGGTTAGGGTGATACAGGACAAAGATGGAAACGTACTCACAAGCGAAGAGGGTGTGTTGAGCAGATGGAAAGAGTACTTTGAGAGGCTGATGAATGAAGAGAATGAGAGAGAGAGAGAAGGTTGGATGATGTGCAGATAGTGAATCAGGAAGTGCAATGGATTGGCAAGAAGGTAGTAGGGACAGCTATGAAGAGGATTAAGAATGGAAAGGCCGTTGGTCCAGATGACATACCTGTGGAAGCATGGAGGTGTTTAGGAGAGATAGCAGTGGAGTTTTTAACCAGATTGTTTAATGGAATTTTGGAAAGTGAGAGGATGCCTGAGGAGTGGAGAAGAAGTGTACTGGTGCCGATTTTTAAGAATAAGGGGAATGTGCAGAACTATAGTAACTACAGGGGGATACAATTGATGAACCACTGCATGAAGTTATGGGAAAGAGTACTGGAAGCTAGGTTCAACGTGGAGGTGGGATTACATCAGAGATCAGCTCTGAGCCCTTTCTTATTTGAAAAGGTGATAGACAGGAGTTCCCGTGGACTATGATGTTTGCTGACTATATTGTGATCTGTAGCAAGAGTAAGAAGCAAGTTGAGGAGACCCTGGAGAGGTGGAGATATGCTCTAGAGAGGAGAGAAATGAAGGTCAGAAAGAAAAAAAATAAAATACATGTGTGTAAATGAAAGGGAGGTCAGTAGAATGGTGAGGATGCAGGGAGTAGACTTACAGTAGTACAGAGTAACGGGGATTGCGGAAGAGAGGTGAAAAAGAGAGTGCAGGCAGGGTGGAATGGATGGAGAAGAGTGTCAGGAGTAATTTGTGACACATGGGTATCAGCAAGAGTGAAAGGGAAGGTCTACAGAATGTTAGTGAGACCAGCTATGTTATATGGGTTGGAGATGATGGCACTGACCAGAAAGCAGGAGACAGAGTTGGAGGTGGCAGAGTTATAAAGATGTTAAGATTTGCATTGGATGAGACAAGGATGGGCAGGATTAGAAATGAGTACATTAGAGGGTCAGCTCAGGTTGGATGGTTTGAAGACAAAGTCAGAGAGGTGAGATTGTGTTGGTTTGGACATGTGCAGAGGAGAGATGCTGGGTATATTAGCTAATATTAGGTACATTAGCTGATGCGGCTTGAACATCTTGTGGGACTTAAAGGGGCTGCTCTTAACTGGTTCAGGTCATATTTAACTGGTAGGACACTTTTCAGTGACTTTAAATTCCTCTTTTTCATCTACTGCTCCTCTTAAATATGGTGTTCCTCAGGGATCCATTTTGGGTCCTATTTTATTCTCTATATACCATCACCCTATTGGAGCGATTTTTAGGAAATTTAATATTTCTTTTCACTGCTATGCTGATGATACTCAGGTTTATATTCCTGTCTGCAACTCTGCAACAAATCAACTCCACAACTGTCTGTCTGAACTAAGATCCTGGATGGCTAATAATTTTCTTGATCTAAATCAAAATAAAACAGAGGTGCTTATAGTGGGTCCATCGGCTAAAGCCCAAATTGGTCTTGGACTTCTCGGCTCTTTCTCTGTCTTTTCCAAACCTGAAGTCCACAATCTTGGTGTTAACTTTGATAGTAACCTCTCTTTTAGAAAAAAAGTTAATTCTGTAGTCAAGAGTTGCTTTTTCCAACTTCGTCTATTAGGTAAGATCAAACCTTTTTTTATTTTCTAGGGATCTTGAGAAAGCTACTCATGCGTTTATTTTTTTTTCGCCTCGATTACTGCAACTCGCTGTATTCTGGGATTAAAAAATCTCTGATACACAGGTTACAGTTGGTCCAAAATGCTGCCGCTCGCTTTCCGGGCAAGAAAGTATGACTCTGTTTCTCCTATTTTAGCTTCTTTACACTGGCTGCCTGTCAGTTTTCGAATTGATTTTAAAATCTTGCTGCTAGTTTTTAAATCTTTACATGGGCGTGCTCCTGCCTATTTATCTGAATTGTGTGTTTTACACCAGCCACCCAGAGTGCTTAGATCTTCTGGTCAGTGGTCTCTGATTGTCCCTCGCACCAAGTGTAAAACCAAGGGGGACAGGGCCTTTGCAGCTGCTGCCCCTCACCTGTGGAACTCTTTACCTCATTACATAAAGGAGTCATCTACAATTGAACTGTTCAAAACAAGATTAAAAACTATTCACTTCTATTCACTTGCATTCCATGACCTTCAGTAATACTGATGGTTTCCTCTTTGTGATTATATAACATTACTTCTATTTATTATGTATCTTATTTTATGTTCATATATTTTCCTTCTATTTATGTTTTTATGTTAATTGTTTTGTTTTTTTCTTTTTTTTTCTATTATTGTAAAGCACTTTGGCCACAGCATTACTATGTTGTTTTAAATGTGCCATATAAATAAATTGACATTGACACTGACATAGAAGGATGTTAAGGACAGAGTTGCCAGGCAAGAGGAAAAGAGGAAGGCTGAAGATAAGGTTTATGGATGTGGTGAGAGAGGACATACAGGTGATGGGTGTAACAGAGAAAGATGCAGAGGATAGGAAGATATGGAAAAAGATGATCTGCTGTGGCAACCACTGATGGGAGCAGCCGAAAGAAGAAGAAGAAGATTTAAGTATTTTGTTTTAGGGTAGCTTTTATTATCATTCTATTTATTACAATACATACTTTCACATGACTAATGTTTACATAATGCATATTTTGAACATTAATTATTGTGTATTTGTAAATTGAAATTACATTTCATTGTGGTGTTATGGGTCCACAGCTCTCTTAGGAAAGGCCGTTTTAAATAAATAATCACCGCGCTCGTGGCTTAGCAAGGGGGCGTGGTAGTTGTGGCTAGAGCAGGTCTCAGGACGATCTGTGGTGTGACCGTTTCTCACCTAAGTGCACAGGTGAGAAACTGCCCACATCCGTGATTGTTCCTGAGGTTGCTAATGTGCTGCAGCTGCTATGTCCTCTCGGCATATATAGAAGCGAGAGCCGGCTAGAAGGGGATGGACAAAAAGAATGATGAACGGAAAGAGAAAGAGATGGAGGTTGCTGGAAGGAAGAGAGGAGAAAGACTGTGTGAGAGAGAGAGCGCGAAGGCAAACGAGCGAGAGCATGCTCGAGTGCAGCTGGACTGTGGGCCCTAGCGAGGTGTGTAGCTAACACCTAGGGCAGTTGACTGTAGTCGCTCCCACAATAATAACCACAAATACAAATAAACTTGATGTGTTCCACAGGCAAGGACGACATATATTGCAATGTAAGTTTTAGACAGTTGTTCAACAGAGAATGGAAAAAGAAAAAGAATGGAGTACTATAGACTATTTTAGTCTAAATCTGCACACAGAGTGTGTTACTCATTGGGAGCGAAAACACAATCTTCCTCTAATAAGGGAGTCAGTAATGAAGTTTTTTGCAACTCCCATAAGCTCCAGTGATTTTATGGTGATGTTTGAAGCGTTTTCTTGACTTCAAAACTATGTTTACATTATTTGTTACTCTGGAAAACTGTGGGTATTGGTTTTTAATCCAGAATTCCTAATGTTTGTTTCTAGTCAAGGATTGTGGACTTCCTCTGTATTCTTAGCCCTTACAGAAAATGAAGAGTTTTTCTTGGCTTGTTTTCTGCATGAGGACTAAGAAAGAATCTTCAACAAGTGAATGAATGCTCTCAAAATGGTTACATCATTTATTTACAATAAGAGGATGACTGTTTAATGTTTATCTTCTGAATCAGGAAAACAAGGACAGAATTTTGATAACTTAACGTTTGTTCAATAACGAATTGTTAATTTTATGAACACTAAGTCAACAGGTAATTAAATTCATGTAAAAGTTAGCACCATATGATACAAGAGAGGGAGAAACAAGGAAAAGAAGTGGCATGAGTGTGACTAAAAATGAATATACCTTGTAAAGGGCCAGAAAAAACAGTATAATTTCAGACACCATTGCAGACTAAAAACAGAATTAAATTACACACATTTTCCCTAAAACACACATTTGTAGTAAAATCTTCTTAATTCCCATCTGTTTACCTGTCCATGCTGGGCACTCTGTATTCTTGTGAATCTTAGGTCGCTTAATTGCCAGCTTTGATTAACACTGTAAACTTTCAACTGTGACAGCTCAAAGGAAGCATTGAACGCCTTTGCTTTGATCCTGATGACAATAGAGTTCACAGAGAGGGAGATGCCTTCAACTACCTTCTCAGCAAAGCCATACTCACTGCAAAGAGTTTGAGAGCTTTGGTTATTACAAGAAAATATTTTCAAAGGGTTCTTGCATTTTGTCCAGGTAACGACATAAAATCAGCTTTAATACAAGCTGTCACTGACATTCTAACATTCCTCAATAGATGTAATGCTACAATTATTATGCTGTTAGAAATATACAAATGTAGTTTTTGATGCTATTAACCACACCACTCCAATACAAAAACATGAGAATTAGGCTGAGCTTTCAAGTGCTGTTGTTAATTGATTTAGTTCATCCTTTACAATATGCACGCAAATGTGATGATGATACATCATCATTATGTTGTGACATTAGAAAAGGTGTCTCATGGGGCTCAAAGTTAGGACACTTGCTATTTTGTCACTTTATGCTTTGCTTCCTTTCACTACCATCTGGACTACCCTCAGATGTACTTAGTAATAATTTTATAATTAAACAGGCAACACATCCCTAATTTTTCTAGTCTGGCAGTATGTTCTGCAGCCAAGCACACCTTCTTGCCCCTTACAAGTTTTTAAAATCAAAGTACCTCTCACAACGTGAATTAAATTAGTTGAAGGAAAATTATAGTTTCATAGATCAACAGTAGTGTTTCCCAGTCGCTTAATGAGTTCCTATTTTTTAAATTGGTAGTGGATCATGCCATGTTGTTGCACAATACATTTCTGCTCCCAGATCTGACAAGCTAAATTCACAAAACGGGAGCACTCTTGATGGTTCTTTGATTTACCAAGGGGAACAAACCCATCCCAGTGGATCACAAACACATTTACACATGAAAAAGTGAGTCATGCGAAACATTGGTCTATAAGGTCATTGTGCCGTTAAACAGAGAGAAATATACTATCTTAAGTATGGTAAGCTTTGTTGTGCTTGAGTCTAGTCATATATCCACTTTACTGGAAGGACAAGTGTTTTAAGTGTGTGTCTAGGTATCTGTGTGTGTGTCCAGTTGCTATGTCTGTTGTATGCCATTTGGTGCAGGATTTGCAAAAGCAGTGCTAATGTTTTATGATGTGCCATCTGTTGAAATGATAAATAAAATGTATTTTAATACAACTTGTATTACAAAACACATTCCAATAGATGGTGCACTGCAAAATAAGATTTCAACCTGTCTTAGATGGGTAGCACAGCTAGTTAACATAATAACTCATTGTTCTTGTAATTTTTTTCTGAACTCTCCCAGTTAAATGTTTCAAGACATGTTCTGGCCCTGCCTCCCTGCTCAATTACCCTGTCTACTTGTGTCTGTTCTGTCATTACCCATCTGTAGGAAGATTCTGCCCCAGCATGCACCTTTTTAAGTTTGACTCATTCAAAAATACATCCCATTTAAAAAAATCTTTAAATACCAATCTCATCTTAGCAGTACAACTCAGGTAAAAAGGACTGAATTTGCTATGTTGCCACTCTGAAACTTTTCCTTTTGATATGCTGTTTGTTATTGATTGTTTTTGGGCTATCCTTATAATACATTTATTCTGTGTGGTCATTTTTTGCAATTTTTTTTTAAATCTGTTTATTGCCTCTGACTAGTGTGCAATGGTGGGATTTGTGGATGGGAGTGTTCAGGATATTTTTTTCTACATTTTTTGTCACAATGAAAAAACAAAACGAGTCTACTGTCAAAACAAAGCATACTGCATTCTTCTAAATTTTCCATCAACAATTATTTTCATTATTATTATTATTATGTTGAATACAGAAATAGAAATATTTGTATTTTACCTAACCAACAGACTATTATAAACAAAATAATCTTGAAACTAAATATCAAGATTAATAAATATTTTAAACTAATACAGCTTTTTGTATCTTAAAAAAGGTGAAGTACTAAATTGTGCAATGACCATGAACAGTCTTTCAGTTAAGCTCGTACAGAACATCTACCTCACCTTTGACCTGAGGCAGTTGCAATTGGGGATGGTCCATTAGGTGGACGAGGTTCTTCACAAGTGCTCATCTCCATTACAACTTTATCTAAGTACTTGATGAAAAACATTAAAAATGTTTAGTTTAAAAAATAAAAAAAAATGCATTAAAAAATAATTAATATTTTATGTTTTTACTTTTTTCCACTTTTGTTCTTATTTATAAAGTAAAACATTTATTACAATCACTGCATAGACTTTGAACACAGACCAATATACATAAAATATAAATAATAGTTACAAATTTGCACATTTTCTGTTGAAAGGCATCTGGGAACTCCAGCATGAAAGCAGTAAACAGATCAAACAGTATGGTACAAGTATCTTTCATACTTTTCATAGTTTTGGCACCATCAATTATTTATGACATTACAACTAAATACTAATGGCACATTACTCAAGCTTTAACAAATTCAGCAGTAATACTAATGTGGATAAGTACTTTACATTAACAACTTAATTATAACTTCTGCCTAGCCTGGAAGTAATTCCAACATGTGGTGCTTTGTCCCCGGAAGTACTCCCAGGTTCACTATAAAAGACCCCACCTCATCTGCACCAGGAGTCAGATTCAGGAAGCAACAGACGACACTCATGGAGGAGTAGTGGAGAGAGACAGAAGGTGACTAATTCTGTGATATTTACTGTACTGGACTGATTAAAGCCTGAAGAAACACTATAGTATATTAAACTATCTTTTATTTTACCTGACATTGTGTCTGGTTGAGCTGTGTCTCATGTTTTGGGCACTATGGTGCCCCCTAGAGGCTACAAATGTTACATGTCATCACCATCCTGACACACCAGTATACCATAGCAGTTTAAACTATCCCGCTATCTTCTAGATAACAACCTGTGCAGCTAGAAAAGTTATGAATTAACTTTGTTGTAACACTAATATGGAAAAGTGAGTAAAATTTGTACTTACATAACATTTCTTATAAAGAATGAACAAAATTGTTATAACTTGCAAATAGTTTATTAAACTCACTGAGTCAAGCTTGCTTCATATTATTCTGCTTATTGAGATTTCTTGTCCTTCAGTGCAAAACTGCCCCATAAAAACATAGGCAGTTTATTATTACTACAAAGCTTCTAGGTCACCATATGACAACAGAAAAGCATTTTGGAAATATAATAATCAAGTTATTTAATTTGTTTAGTGCAACATTAGGAGTCAAATGTCTTATATCATTTATTAATCCAGGCTTTATGTAAGATGGATAAAGCATACTAATGTTTTCTGATTTTCTTTTAACTTAAGCTTCTTTATTGTAGAGAGCACATTAAGTTATATTATAAATTACACTGCTAACCAAACTGTCCAATATAGTTATTCATATACATCCAATGCTTTCCCTAACAGTTAAAGAACAACAGAAAGAGACAATGTCACATTATATGTTCACTGAGATTGTCCTTTACACTAATTTATGACAACTGCAAAGGCAGTACTGAGTGCAGACAATCTTGTTTTCAATGCAAATACTAGACAGGTCTAAGATAATTTTGAGGAAGGAACCCCTAAATACTCCAGTTTCAAAAGATATTATGACGTCATGAAATTGTGATGTATATTTGTTAATAACAAGTCGACTGATGCTTCTCAAAAGTACCACAATGGTTATCTCTTTTAAGAAAGAGCTTGCAAAGTGGCATTCTAGACCATGATTCAGCATGCAGCAACTCTGCTGGATAATTAATTGCTCAGGATCTTTGTAAATAATTGAATCACAACTCTTGTAGAAATGTGGGGCAACTGGAAGTATATCGATGACCGTCTGTGAGAGGGGAAAAAAAAGCAAACATTATGGCAGAACTTTACTGTAAAGTAACCGCAAGAATTTGTACACACTCCCACCCTGAACCAAGACACCATTCTGAAGAGACTGTGTGAACTGTATAAGAGAATGGAGTCTTGAATTGTGTTTAAATGTTAGGACTCAGAGTTTTTTATTTACAGAATTTTATTTTGTATGCACTTTATGATTTCTTTCCATTTTGAACTTTTTCAGATAAGCAGTGGAAAATGTATGAATGTATGAATGCATGAATGAATGAATGAATACAGTATATTAATATTTATTGATGCCTCCATCTCATGCATTTTTAATGGCTGCAACTATATTGCCCACAGTTTCTTGAGCTTTTGCCATCCATTAGAAATGTAAAAGGAGCATAACCAATAACAGTTCAGTACAGAAATTTGTCCTAAAGAAAAAATACATATTTCGCATTGTGTTTCCATATAAGCCTTGTATTTTAATGCTAAAAATATGATTTTGCATACAATTATGTGAGGGACATGTGGAAATCTGGTACCTCATGTTCAGGAGCGATTATGTTGCCATAGTATCAAGTGAAATGTTTAACAGGCTAACTGCAAATGTATAAATCTATACCAACCTTTATTCAGAAAAACAAAGACTAGTTGATTGGTGAATGCATTATCAGATTCAAACAGATTTGTAGGTATAAATAGGTGCTTTTCTTAGTACTGTATTATTCTTTGTTAGACAAGTTAATATATACGGCAAAACTTTTCACAATTTTAAAAACAGAACCAAAGAGACAGATATGTATTTGTAGAGTACAAGTAATGAGGTACCGGTATATCTGTAGTATATAAGACAGGAATGAGTTATGTAAGCATTTTTTTTCCATTAATATTTATTTATAGGTGTAAGAGACGTCCAGCAGCTGAACCTAGTTGGGACGACCCTGAGATGGAAGGATGAGGGAAGGCAGCTTTTCAAGGACACTGCCTCCCCCAAGATGCTGGATGGCAGCTCCCCTGGACTGCAGCAATGACTCGGATTTCAGTAAGGCACTATGGGACATGGAGTTCGGCAACACAGCCCTGCTGGGTACTGTGAGTGCTGCCAGGGGAAGCTATGGGAACATGGTGGGAGAATAAATTTTCACCTAGCCAAGAAGTATTAATGGATCACGAGGAAAGAAGCTCCGAAGTACTTCCGGGCTGATTAAAAACTTGAATTCTCCATCTGACCCAGAAATGCTGGCAAGTCACATGGACAGAAGAGCAGAAGCAGTTCTGGGTCAAGGACAATTTAAAGGACTTAAAGGAAGACCCAGCAGGAGCCAGAGTCGGGTAGAGGTGGACAAAGCTTGCTGGGAGGTGTGGAAGAAAATAGAGAAAAAAAGAAAATTATTACTGTGTGTTTATTGTTTACTTGTCTGTTGATTGTGGCTGTGGTGGTAAGGGCATGGTTTAGAGAAGAAAAAAGAATTAAAAATACTTCTCAGTGCTTTTACCTTGTGTCCTGCATTTCTGTTTGTTGGGTTTAAGGGGCAACAGTGACCCTAACATCCACACAGGTTTGAGTAACTTTATTATTTTTCCTCTAACTATAAATATAGTAATCTGTATATAAGTAAAAAGTTCTGTTAAGCAAGAACATTTCTCCTAGGCAATAAGAAATACAATGCTTGAGTACGCACACCTCATTCTATATGCATTTGTCAAACACATAATCATTTATTTGTGGCTTCTCGTGACAAGTGTGAACATCCATCCATCCATTATCCAACCCGCTATATCCTAACTACAGGGTCACGGGGGTCTGCTGGAGCCAATCCCAGCCAACACAGGGTGCAAGGCAGGAAACAAACCCCGGGCAGGGCGCCAGCCCACCACAGGGCACACACACACACACACACACACACACCCACACACACACACCAAGCACACACTAGGGACAATTTAGGATTGCCAATGCACCTAACCTGCATGTCTGTGGACTGTGGGAGTAAACCGATGCAGACACAGGGAGAACATGCAAACTCCATGCAGGGTCTCCTAACTGCGAGGCAAGAGCGCTACCACTGCGCCACCGTGCCGCCCCAAGTGTGAACAATGTTGTAATATTCTAAACCTTTTTTTTTTGCTTTCTGTGTAAGAAAAAAGAGGCTAAAGTATGGAAAAAATGCTAGAACTAATGTCCATGTATTCATTACAAAAAATGCTTAATCTACTTTAGAGACAATGTGGTAAGAAGCCAATTTCCACTGCATTAGGTGCAAGGCAGAGACTAACCTTGGTGGGGTGCCACTTTATTGCCAGGAACACTCACATACATGTACTGTACAATCACCCTTACAAGACTAATTTGGAGTACAACAATATCAGTTAGCCCCATACATGTAAATGTGCTTATGTACATATTTTTGGGTTGATAGAAGAGAACCCATGAAGATGTGGGCAGACTGTGAAAACTCCACATAGACATGCTCAGGGGGATACAAATAAAATACTTTGGCCTTTAAGGTGGCAGTGCTAACGTTACTAATTTTTTCATTTAATGTTTAGAATATAACACTTTATCAAAATAAAAAGAATACATAACTCGCATTTCTATTTGTTTTGTCTGTTTCTTTGCTGTGTATAAATAGACACATGCATTGATGAATCAGTGTGGTTTTACACTTGCTGATCTATATTATATTAGTCACCTAAACACTGCATACATTATAAAAACACTAAATTCTTTAAGCTAACACAATAAGGGTGCTTACCAAGGAAATTGGATGAGTCTTCAGTTTTGTCCATGAGATCTATAAGAAAACCCAACAGGCTGACATCATTACAATGTTCTTCATTGACAGAATATAACATAAAATAAAAATAAAAAGAAGGAATGATGCTTCTATAGCAGGAGGAATTCACAATTAAATAAAAATAAAATTTCAACCTCAGTATTAAAAAAAAAGAAAAATCATAACTTTTCATTATATGAACGTCTGTCGGACTAAATCATTACCCTTCCCATGGCAGAAAATGCCTTTATTACTTAGTGTTAGATATAAGTAACTATGAATAAGAGACCTTACTGTACTCATTAGAAACAAGTAAATGACCTTGTACTTACATATAAGAAATCTGCATTTTTAAAGTCACTTACTTTGTAAGGTAGTTTATAGGAAAATGCTAACGCAGAGGAAAAGTTAGTGACTTGCATGATGACAACAGGCATTCACATATTAGTGGAGTTTTGAGTACTGCAAAGACATTAACCTTATACAGGTAAGGCAGAAAAAGCCTTTATACCAATGTACATGCTGGCAGCGCTGCAACCTGCACTGTTCTACCAATGAGCCAAATCTGACAACTTCTTGCCTATTCCTAATTTAATTAAGAAACCTTGACATTTTCTAGCAATTAGTCTCAGTGACACAGATTATAAATCCATGGGAAAATATAAGCAAGGGATGTGTTATGACAAAAACACAGGACTTTAAACCTTAATAATACTGCTTCAAACATTACTTCTGTTTCACTGTGTGAGACAGAGAGTCACTTACCTTGCCTATGTACTAAATGTAAAAAAATATAAAAACAACTGCACTGTATGCTCATCCTGGGTTACACAGTGTATGAAGTTATGAGTTTAATAATGCATAATACAAAATAGTCAAAAACAAACATTTCACAATGACTTTTGCAGTATTTATTTTCCTCATATAAAAAACAATAAATGCAATTACAATAAATTACAATTACTGTATATAAATATTTACATACAATTTTGGCTTAGCGTAGACAGCTTACATACTTAATGGACCCTCAGTGCTCTGCTGCCATGAGCCTTAGTTGCCCGTTATTCGTTTTTGTAAATTGGCCATACAAAGAATCTCCTTAAACTGACTTTAGCGTTTTATATAAACGTGCATAACAAAATCTACTCCTGCAGGCAGGCAACAAGAAGAGATGGTGACAGCGATATCCATCAAGCACTGCTGAGCACAGGCTGAAGAAGCCATGTGGAACTGCCTTATGGGAAAGGTAAAAGTAGAGGTCAAGTTCATTGCCTGTCAGATCAGTTAATCATCAACTAACCTTTATTTTATATTAAACCTTGAAGAGCTTGATCTATCACAAAGTGCTTTACATAACAAGCAGGATAACACACTGTGTCAAATATGTAGCCCCATCAGTGCAATAAATACCAACTCATCAAATACAAATAAAAAAAAAAAAAGTAACATTAAGTAACATGTGTAGAACAGATCCAGATGGACTAGATCTTGGGAAATTGAAAAATGAGTTCACTGGTTGAAAAGGAACCATATCTCAAGCATGAAATTAAAGAAATGAAGCTAGACATATTCACACTCTCCTCTACATGCAACAATCACATAAGTGCAGAATCGTGTGAGAATTTCTGCAAGTGAAATGACTTGATGTTATACAGTATTTATAGTCTGAGGTGTACAGAGTAAAGAGAAAATGAGACAGGACTGTTCTCTGCAGTGTTCCAGTGTTGCTCACATCCATATCAGAAACACAGTCCTTCAGTCTCATAAACTGCTATCTGCCTGACAGATAGTCCATTATCCAGGACACCATAGGCTCATTCGCCTGCATATCTCTGAGCTTATACTTTAACAGGGATGGCTGGATGGTATTGAAGCACTGGAGAAATAAATAAAAAAAAAACAATCTTCACAGTGCTACCAGTTTTGTCCAGGTGAGAATAAGCCTTCTGCTTACATATAAAGTGAGAATAAACATAAACATGTTCATATGTTTTCAAATCATAAACATGTGAATTTCCCCTTGGGATTAATAAAGTATCTATCTATCTATCTATCTATCTATCTATCTATCTATCTATCTATCTATCTATCTATCTATCTATCTATCTATCTATCTATCTATCTATCTATCTATCTATCTATCTATCTATCGATTTAAGCATATTCATATTACAGCACTTTTGTTTTCAATTCTTCTTTTATTCACATGCATATTTATGTTCATATATGCTTACAACATTTCAAATATTTTTGTGAATTTTCCTAGAAGTCATTAGCCAAGTTATTACATTCAGGCACTCTCTTGAAAAGTAAAGCCTTCTAATTCGATGTCTGAAATTAGACTCGGGGTAATCCGGTAAGACTGCTTATGACAAACTCTGCAGGTGGTGACGCTCCACAAGGCTTTATGTTTCTTACTGTACTGCCACAAGGTTAATGACCCAGAAGATTGCTTGGGTTACTGGGTTATACAGTAAGGGCAGACAGCACCTCCTTGGTGAATATCTTCCAGGAACACTCCTGCTCAAGACTACTATAGGTAACTGCAGCAATGTAAGCATACAAGACAGAAAAGAAAGACCAATTCAGATTTTAGCACTACAAATCTGACTTCCTCGCTATGTGGACAAAGTAAGAACACTCTGTTAAAATGCTACAACAAACCTGCATAATAATAGCAAAAATTACTCTACAAGGCCTAATAAAATATATTTTTTTTGTTCTTTATTTCACCTTATACAATTTCTTGTATTAGGAATTTGTTAGTTTTCGCATACCCCTTGGGGTCAGAGCGCACGGTCAGCCATTGTACAGCGCCCCTGGAGCAATTGAAGGTTAAGGGCCTTGCTCAAGGGCCCAGCAGAGTAGGATTTCTTTTTGGCATTGACAGGGATTCGAACCAGCAACCTTTGGGATACCAGCGCCGATCCTTAGCCTCAGAGCCACCACTCTGCCCTTAGAATTAATATCAAATAATAATCTGATATTATTATCAAATAATATCAAAAAGACTAAGAAGAACCTTTACTTTAAAAATAAAACCTGTAACAGACTTCACATCAGTTTCCCTGTGAAATGTGGCATACACCAACTACTGTTTGTGCTATAAATTAAATCACAAGACAGAGGAATGACAAAAAGTCAAATATATGTACAAGGTGACAAACAGAATACTCCCTAGACATATTTGATCTTCACCTAGTTCGCAATATATTCCTGTCTACTCCAACCAGTTTCAATAAACAAAAAAAATGTCACTCTACAGACCATTTAAAATGTTATTGTTTAATCAATTCTGCAACAAGGAGCCAAAAAATGATTGCACTCTGACGTAGAAACACAGTATGAGGAACTGCTATTTTATACTCCATACTGCTGCTCATTTTCATTTTCATAAGAGAATCTGAATTATATAATTTAAAAAAGCAAAAAGATCAGAAGTAAGTGATAAATCTAAGTATTTATTGAAATGCACTGATTTTAATCAAACTATTTACATGAATTCCATCCATTAATCCATCCTTTTCCATACACTCTTTATCATGAACATAGTCGTGTGGGAGCTGGAGCACAACGGATTTTTGTAGCAGCTCGCCTTCACTTTATAGCACAATTATAAATGTACAGTTGGGTGACAGCTCACATTCAGGATACAGTACTAATTTGAATCTAAATTTTTTCAACAGCTTTCTTGTTTCCTTTTATATAGTAGCTCTAGATACTGTCTCTATCTCTCTGTTAGGTGGAAGCTGAATTAAGGTTTTATTTATTTGTATGGAATATTATCTGCTTCGAATTAAAACTAAAATCAATCAAAAAAAAAAATTCAACAGCTGGCCTGCAGGTTGCTGACTTCTGACAATTCTTGTTTCTGCATTAGGCACAATTTTAAAACTTCAGTTTTGGCTATGGCTTTTCTGATTTATGAATTCAACCCTCAAAAACTTCTGTACAATATGTGTACTCATAGTTTTGAAGGTCATTTGGTTTTCTACTTCCTGAATTCAGTTAACAGTTTTGCAAATTTTGATGACCACGATCTGCAGCAGTTCATCTTTTAAATTCATTAAGGTTTGTGATTCGGTTATGTTATGCTCCATCTTTGTACATGACTACTGGCTGTTCACTTTTGGTATTTCCATGGTTTTGCACTTCAGTTTTGACAACAGTTTCTCAAAATTCATTATCAGGCTTTGTTACAGTGTCCCAAATAAATGCACATGTTCTGGTTGGGTTACACCTGTGGGTGGTGATTTTCCCGCTTGCCAGCGCACAATTCAGGGTGGTCAGCTGAAGCTAAACAACCTGATGGGCATTACTCATGCTGCAATCTAGCCGACAACCCTGGATAAAGTATCTGGCATAACAGCCAACTGCCTCCAAATCTTTTTCCACCACTTTCAACGGTTCAGGATATCCTTTTGGGAGACCGACTGAGAGTCCCTTCTGCTTGTATTCCTATTAAAATGATTTGATCAACAACTAGTTCACTATGATTTGATTAAACAAAGAACACTCACATCATTACCATAAAAGGTCAAGGAAGGAAAACTGTACTGTATGTTAACCTTGAGATACAGTATATTAACTGGTGCAGCATTCTTTAGTAGCAATAACCACAACCTTAAGGGTATTTTGGCTTACTGTTCTTAACAAAACATTTCCTGTTTATTTATAGTTTTGGGAAGTTTTACACAAACATTGTGCTGTATAGATGATTTCACAGCATTTCAATAGGACTAAGGTGAGGAATCTAACTTGCTAAATCTACAGTCATACTTGAAAGTTTATTTTTATTTACTAACCTCATAATGTAAATTTAATCAGAATGTGCATCTTATGATTTGAAATTAAATATAATTATTCACTAGTTTGAGTGTCTTGAAAGAAAATGTCCATGTAGCAAAATGTACACAGCACACAACAACTGTAGGTGTAAAAATAATTGAACCTTTACTTCTAAGGCTTAATTTTAAGGTTTATAGAGGATCAGGGGGGTCGATGAATGAGCATTATAAACAAGCTAACCAATAAAATCTGAAAGGAGGAACAAACAAGTAATTACAAGAAAGCAAGGCAAGTTGCTGTTACTTCAAGTCTAGTACAACATTTCAAACATCTCTACAACTGTGTGAAAAAAATGGATACTCATCATTTTGGACAACTTTATAAAGCCCTTTCAAAAATACTAAGATTCCATAAACCCACTGTTATCCAAACAATTGTGGCGTACAGCTGGGGCCCTTGTCCAGCTGGGATGCCTCTATGATGGAAGGACTGGGGGGAGGATGCGTATCCAGAGCATTACTTCCCCCGGAGCACTAAGTCGCAGCCCCCCTGGGTTGCAGCAGTGCCTCGGACTCCCACAGGGCTCCACAGGAGTTTGGTGCCACCAGGGGGTGCTGCAGCTGCTGCCGAGCCTTTAATTGTGGCAGAAGTGCTGCCAAATCTAGGTCAACAAGCACCTGGAGCACTGGGAGTAGACAAAGCTTGCCAGGAGGAGTGGAGGAAAGAGAGAAGAGAAAGAACAGAAGTAAGTTTGGAACTGTGCTGTGACTGTGCTATACACGTGGGAAATGGGAGAAGTTGTTTCTCACAGGAAAAAAGTCAAAAAATAAAAATGTGTGCCCAGAACTTGTGTCCCATATCTGTCTGTGTCGGGTTTGGGCAGCGGTGAGCCCCCTGGTGGTTCACACAGTACATAAGGTGAGTTTATTTAAAACAAGAAATGGAGCCCTCCTAAAATTTCACGTAGGTCTTTAAGAAGAACAATAAAAGATATAAACAGAAATCCTAAAACAACACCTAGAGACTGGCAAACATCCCTAGATGCCTCTGAGGTAGTGGTGTATACATTAACAATAAGGAAGACTTTGAATAGTAATCACATCCATGGAAGGGTTGCCAGGAAAAAGCCTTTGATGTGAAAAAGAGAACAACTCTGCCCATCTGAAGTTTGCCAGAGACCATCACAACCTGAATGCTATGGAAGTGCCTAAAGAACATTGTTCATGTAAGACATTCTTCATAAATCACAGAGACAGCTGAGTTTTGCTAAAAACAGTGGAGACAGAGATAATTAGTTATAGGAGTTGACTATGTGACGTCAAAGGAATTGCCTTAAGTTATTGACAAAAAAGAGCTTATTTATTTTTGTACTCAAGAGATTTGTTAAATATTACAGTTTAATTATCTAAAAGTTCCAAATCCTTTTTTATGAGTTCAAAGACTTTATTTAGGATATTCCTTTTGTAAGTTCATTAAGAGTTCATGTTCATATAATATTTCTATAATATCTAAAATAATAACCACCTTGAAGGTTCACAGACTTCAACTGCTACATTTGAAAGGTGGAATTTTTCTGTTTAAATCCCACTGTCATCAGTTTACTCGTGTGTTTGGTGACACTGACACACTGATCAAATTACAGATCGCAGACAGATGCCCTAATCTCCTACAGAAGTTTCTGGTAGCATTTGGGATTTCTTTTTTAGCCATTCAGGCCCAGAAGCAACAAAGCCGCCAAATACTGTGACACTGACCCCACCTTGCTTCACAGTTCTGGTCTTGGGATGCAGTGGTATATCAAAAAGTTCAAATCTAGTAATGCTGAGTGGGTTCTTTAGCAAACCTAAAGCTGATGGAGAGCAGGTTTTACTTGGTGTTCTCCCAGAAACACTACTCTTGTTCAGTATCTGTTAAGAAGACTTGAAAATGATACCTGAATATAATCTCTTTGACTGGAATACGTGTCTGCAGTTATCTTGAGTTTAACAGACTTTTTCCATTTTTGACCTTGATTATTCATTTGACAATATATTTAATAAGAATAGAACAATATATGATTTAGCTTGTGATATCTGCTTAATCACACCGTATTTATCTATTAATGTGACTTGGATAAAATTAGAGACACCTTTTAGAAGCAATCTGTGTATGAATCCACAAATTTACAAAAGTATATACACTACCGGCCAAATGTTTTAGTACACCTAAGTTTTTCAAGTTTTTCTTCAAATTCAATCAGTTGAAATGCAACGTGTTACCTAAAATGGTAAAAAGGTAAGCAGTAAACTGTCAGGGTTTTAAATTTAAAGTTTAAGTTAGCAAAAGCTTAAAAAAAAGGAAATTTTTCAGACTATTACAAATGTGCCTTCTTCAGCGAACAACTAATAGGTTACAGTCTACACATGTTCTGCAGCAATTAAAGTAAATTAAACCTTGCGAGTTGAAGTAAAAAATTTGCACAGGTGTCCCAGCATCTGTTGATTACTTAAAAAAACCCTCTGTGTCTATTAAAGCAAAGTTGGAACATACTGTGTTACTACACCCTTTGAAGTACTCCTTGGACAATATCACACTGGCATAGAACAAATAAACAATGGCAAATTAAAAAGTCAAAGAATCATTCAGAAGTATTCAGTTTTATTAAGTTTTGATTAATAAAAGTAGTCACCTTTTGCTGATATAACAGCCAAACTGTGGTAACCCTTTTGATTCAGAAAACTTTGACCGGATGCAAATACTTAACAAAGATATCTTATAAAGTGTATGAATTGTTACAAGCATGGTGAATGCTGGAAAAGGTAATGAGTATTAACAGCCAGAAAAATAATTTGAGCATGATAAGGCAAAACTCATAGTAAGAAAAGTTAGTTGGAGTCAAAACCAAGAGTCAAAAGACTGTACTCAAAACACGAGGGTTGAGTAAAATTTGTGGTGAAAAAGTAATGCATGCACAGGTCACATCTCTAAGCAATACTCCTTAACAAGACTTGGAATTTAAGGATTTTTGGTTTATTTTTATCCAACGATTAGGATACTAAACAGTGATCAGCGCCATCTTTTTTAAGCAAAACCTAATGACCCAATCACGTCAGTCACATGAAAGCAATCAGCACAGAAACCATCAACATCACTGTGCCAGAAAATTAATGATTAAAATGATAAAAAATATTCACAAAATAGAAGATGAAATTTTTTCACAACAACAGAATCCATAATACAGTGGAACCTCGGTTCACGAACGTCTTGGAATACGTACAAATCGGTGTACGACCAAAAAGTTTGCCAAACTTTTGCATCTGTTCACGACCACACACTCGGTATATGAACAAGCCAGTTTCCCTTTCAGTTTGTACATGTTCAGTCTCTCCCTGTGCATTTCCTGTGCAGCGAGCAAGATAGAGAGAGAGAGAGTGAGAGAGCGCGACACACACACGAGAGACACACACACACAGGCGCGCGAGAGAGACACACACACACACAGGCGCGCGAGAGACAGACACACACACACACAGGCACGTGAGAGAGACACACACACAGGCGCGCGAGAGAGAGAGAGAGACACACACACACACAGGCAGCGTGAGAGAGAGAGACACACACACACAGGCAGCGTGAGAGAGAGAGACACACACACACAGGCAGCGTGAGAGAGAGACACACACACACAGGCGCGTGAGAGAGAGAGACAGACACACACAGGCAGCGCGAGAGACACACACACAGGCTCACGAGAGAGAGAGAGAGCTGGACGCATAAGGTAGAGAAGGCAGTTAAAGAATGTTTTTGTTTTCACTTCTGTTTACTGCGATCGGTTTGTAGTGTGCATTGTTGCAATGTTACTTTTCTTGGTGGTTTATTAAATTACGGATTTTTTCAAATGTTCATTTTTTTCCCTGTGCTTAAAACTCATTAAAAAAGTGTTTTTAGCCAGCGGTTGGTAGCGCTATAGCGCAAACTATTGCAGTGTTAGTTTTCTCTGTTGTTCAAGGTTTTCTCAGTGTTATTCAATGTTTTTACATTTAGTTTACTATTACACTGTGCATTCTATGGTTTAATTAACTATATTTGTGCTTAAAAACTTAAAAAAAAATATATTTACATACAGTTCCTATGGTCTGGAGCGGATTAATTGTATTTACATACAATCCTATGGGGGAAATTACTTCGGTACACGACCAAATCGGGTTACGACCAGAGTTTTGGAATGAATTATGGTTGTGAACCGAGGTTCCACTGTATATATGTACAGTAAATCTGTGTTATCCACAGATTCCAGTTTTACAGATTAACTTATCTGATATTACAAAAATGTAACCCATTTTGCTTATTCACAGTTTAATCCCATCTATTGTCATTCTCAGCAGAAAAAAACAATTCAGAGAGGCCTATCACAGATCTGCAAAATGCAAGGTTTAGTCTGTGATGTCCTTAGATGTCCGAGGCTGGACATGCACTACACTTAATGGATCAACTTGTGTCTACCCGGCGCTAAGAGGTGTGGGTAAGCCGTTGAACCCCATTCATGATGGAAACCAGGGCTTGCAGTTATTCCCCACCAATGAGGAATTCCAAGTAAGTGCGGGTTATAAGCTTGCACTGATTAAGTCCCTGACCTGTGAGTTCCCTTTTGCAGTCATTCATAGCCTCTGGTGGAGCACCTAGAAGACAATCAAAGTTGACAACAAAGCAAGGTTTCTGAATATGAACCTGCAGAAGGATCATTACCGAGCCACGAAGAGTGAAAGTGGAGGGCTGGCACATCCACCCAAATCCGTCTACCTCGCCAAGAAAAATTAGTATATATATATATATAACATAACATAGCACTGTGGCATATTCTCACTTGCTGTCTCATGGTATTGAGGGTGGGACACTATAAGTGATGCAACAACTAGGTCAAAAAGGAGTTAATCCAAACCCTCTGCAATGCTACTGGTGACATGAGACACCTTCAGCTAACAACCTACATTATGAGGTTTGTTAAGCAATAGTGTCACTATAGTAACAGGGTATTTGCTGGAATCCTTCCATCTATACAGTACTACCAGCAGATGTTTGAGTTACGGAAACAATTGAAGTTTCTATCTACAGTCCATCTACATGACCACTTTGACACATGACATCATCCTGCTGTCTGAATCAGCAAGGCAGATGGTCATGTTAGATCTGACATTTCCCTGAGAAGATAGAAATTGAGAAAGCTAACAAGAGGAAAATGACCTTGTGCAGTAGTGTCACTGCTGGGGATAGAAGGCCCAGTGGGTTGCAAGGTTTTCTGCATGACAGTCTCCCAGTAAAGTCTACAGTTTACTGGGAGAGGCAGGGGTGAAACAGAGCAGGAACATCACTGATTTAAGAGAAATGAGCCATGGAGTTTAATGTTGGATGTTGAAAGGCTCAAAATACCACATAACCCCAGGTTACATCACTGATGATGTCTACCAGTACATCAGAAAATGTAAATTTCAAGTCACCAACCTGCTTAATCCAATTCAGGGACAAGGGGGCTGGAGCCTATCTTGGTAGCAACTGGATGCAAGGCAAGAAACAGTCCTGGCTAGGGCAACAGTCCATCACCCCATTCACCCACTCACACAGGGGCCAATATGGAAGTAACAGTTAACCTAATTAAAGCTTTTGGCGTTATTGAAGTGAAAACCACAGGCAGAGGACAGCATGGGATTTGAGCCTAGGACACTGGAATCGCAAAGGCAGTGATGCAACCTACCTATCGCACCACTGTCCTGGCCTATATAAACGTTTATTTTATGTTTTATTTTAAATCCACTGTTGGCCTTGCAAATGAAAAGTGTACTATATAAAAATATTGTATACCAGTAACGGTGCAGAATACACTTGACTTGAGCATTCATAGTTTTCATAGTCTTTCTCTGTACGTTTAGCATTCATTTGCTCAGAGGTTGATGCACTTGTTGCTTCCTGAGCAGCTCTTCTTTTCTCCACCGTAGCGGCCTGCTTCTTCTCTTCTTTCGCCGGCATCTTTTTGCGTTAAAACTAATTAAGTCAGTGTTTGTGTTGCAATTATTTAGTACGTTTTCTTTAATTTTTCCACTTAAGCTGGCACTTAAGTCTTCAATGTGCTTCAAGAATGATTTAAGATATGAAGAGGTAGGGGAAGTGATGGCATAGTTGGTAGGGATGAGAACAGCGCTCGTACGCATGTGCCACAAGACCGCCCTGCTGGCCGCTGCAGAGAGTTTATTCTACAATAAAATAAAATAAAAATAAAAAGAGGAATAACCTTGGAGGTCAATCATCATCCCGAAAGCAGATAGCAGACGTCATGTAGTATATGTGTACCAAATTTCAGGTCAATAGTTACAGCTACAAGTGATTTAAAATCCTGGACAGACAAACAGACAGCCACGGTAGCGTATTATATAAGAAGATTGGACTGATTTCATTACCAGCAGTACTACAAGTATATGAAAAATAAGCAAATCTTTATATGAAAATCTGATTAGTTGATTAACAGATGCATAGCCCTGATAATCTTAATCCTAATAATTTAATGATATGCCTGATTTGAACATGTGCTAAAAATATTACAGCCCACATTTTTGTACACTTACCACCCAAACAATGGAGAAAAATTATGAAAATAAGTAAAATTTATATAGGGGACGCAAAATGTACACACATCATTAGAAATACAGACACAGGAAAAGAACACTGATGGGCCTAACCAGAATTCAGCATTGGGCAGAGATTCTAATACTGTATTATAGGAGTGTGAGAAGAAACTGAAGTAATGGAGGAAAACAAGAGCAGACAAGCGGAGAATGTGAAACTCCATACACACAATGACTGGGTGTAGTGTTTAAACCAAAGATGCTGAATCCGAAAGACAGCAGCAGCTACCACTACCTCAACATGCTGCCCTGGTATAGATAGGTGTCAAATTAAAATTTAACAAGATGAAACCACTTCTTATTATAGTATAAATTTTGAAATATGAACTCTATATGTACTTGTTCCAAAATGTAAAGTATAGCCCATTTTTACATCTCACTGAAATTCACAAAACCGGCTGAATTCTTCTTGCTTATGTCAGTGGCAATTTGATTCACACCTAAAATTAAACAATGCAAAAATATATCCATTAGCTGAAATCCCTGCTCTAGGCAAAACGGTGGGTCAGGAAAGATGTTTTTCATTTTTTTCTCTGAACTTGCTTCCATCTTACATTACACAGAAAAAGAAAATTAGAAGTGGAAATAAATCAAAATTGTTATTGGCTGTGGGGGGTGCTTATGGTTCAAATTATTAGGCTATCATACTAGTTTTTTATGCCTCATTCAGAATGGCTTGTGAGATTTTTCAACCACCACAACAGTTTAACACAAAGGTAAAGATAAGAAATAATATAATGTAAAATAATTCCAGCGTACAGGAATGCCAGTAGTTGGTATGGCTTTCCATGAATAAACTGCTGCTTTATTAATTAAGAGATTTCAATTATTACAAAATAATATTGCACCTTGTGGTTTCAGTCTTTACCATTTAACTACCTCCAAAACACTGATGTGTTTTAAAAGGATTTGTTCTTCCATTATTACTAATACAGGTAGTTGTAATCTATATAGATGGTATATAATGAAAAGTTGATTGACTGACTCATTCATCAACAAAAACACTATTTCCTGTTTAGTGAAAAGCTGAAATTTGGCAGGGTGATATATATCTAGGTCAGTATAAGTTAACAAGGGACATTTCAATATATCAATAATTTGGGGTAAAACATCTCACAATAAAAAAAAAGTAAATACTGTACCCCAAAGTCTCAAAAACTGATTTGACTGAAATTTGGTGACAGACTACAAAGTACTGCTATGCTCTAGTTTGCACAACAGAAACTGGGAATTGCGAGTACACTGTACCAGCCCATTTCAAGCCGGGAATGGGAGCATGCCTTGGTCAGTTTAAATGCTTGCTTAGGTCACTAAAGGGCTCCCCCATGGGCAGAGCAGAGAGGAACATAGTTCAAAATATTTTTTTTTTCGCCTGTTCTGATATGAACAGCGCTTAAAACGTTAAGTTCATTCCATGGGATATGTAAATGTGCAGCCTGTAAATGTCTATGCTGTATGAAAATAGATTAACAATTATTGCATACCAGTAACGGCGTACTGCACGATAACATGCATTGAATATACTTGATTCATAGTTTTCATACTCTTTCTCTGTAAGTTTAGCATTCAATTGTTCAGAGGTTGATTCACTTTCTGCTTCCTGAGCAGCTCTTTTTTTCTTCACCCTAGAGGCCCGCTTCTCTTCTTCTTCTCTTTTCACGTTAAAACTGATTAAGTCAGTTTTTGTGTTGCAATTACTTAGTACGTTTTCCTTAATTATTCACTTAAGCTGGCAAGCTTCAAGATATGAAGAGGTAGGGGAAGTGACGGCGAAGGTGGTAAGGGATGAGAGCAGCGCCTGTACGCAAGTGCTGCACAGCCGCCCTGCTACGCACTGCCGAGAGTTGATTCTACAATAAAATAAAATAAAAAGAGTAATAAAAATCATCACCCCGAAAGCGGACAGTAGAGGTCACTTAGTATATGTGTACCAAATTTCAGGTCAATAGGTCAAACGGTTTGCGAACTACAAGTGATTTAAAATCCTGGACAGACAAACGGACAGCCATGGTAGTGTATTATATAAGAAGATACAGAAAAGTAATCAGTTACTTAAATTGTCCTTCTGATACATCCAATTATCCCTCAGCACATACTAAGGCCTACTGCTTCAGGAAATTGAGTTATGTATAACACTAAGTGTTAATGCATTCAAACTGCATACTATTTTTTTTATATGCCACCCATTCTTCTATTTTCAGTTTCCTTGTCAGAGCCACTTGAATCAATAACCCATCCAGGAGGCATTGGGAACTAATCTAATACATGACACTCTCATGCCCACCGTCACATGGGCAATTTAAAGGAAGCAAATAACCCAGCAACATGTCCTTGGACTGCTGGAGTCCACATTGGAAACTTTTGTGAACACATGCAAATTCAATGCAAAATGGCACACCAGTCCAAGATAAAGCCAGGTGTCCCACAGTCCAAACCGACTTTATTAGGGCCCCATGAATATACTGTAATGGCTGGCACATTTCTGCCTTTTTATAATAGTTTTTGTTTTACAGTGGTGTGAAAAACTATTTGCCCCCTTCCTGATTTCTTATTCTTTTGCATGTTTGTCACACAAAATGTTTCTGATCATCAAACACATTTAACCATTAGTCAAATATAACACAAGTAAACACAAAATGCAGTTTTTAAATGATGGTTTTTATTATTTAGGGAGAAAAAAAAATCCAAACCTACATGGCCCTGTGTGAAAAAGTAATTGCCCCCTGAACCTAATAACTGGTTGGGCCACCCTTAGCAGCAATAACTGCAATCAAGCGTTTGCGATAACTTGCAATGAGTCTTTTACAGCGCTCTGGAGGAATTTTGGCCCACTCATCTTTGTAAAATTGTTGCAATTCAGCTTTATTTGAGGGTTTTCTAGCATGAACCGCCTTTTTAAGGTCATGCCATAGCGTCTCAATTGGATTCAGGTCAGGACTTTGACTAGGCCACTCCAAAGTCTTCATTTTGTTTTTCTTCAGCCATTCAGAGGTGGATTTGCTGGTGTGTTTTGGGTCATTGTCCTGTTGCAGCACCCAAGATCGCTTCAGCTTGAGTTGACGAACAGATGGCCGGACATTCTCCTTCAGGATTTTTTGGTAGACAGTAGAATTCATGGTTCCATCTATCACAGCAAGCCTTCCAGGTCCTGAAGCAGCAAAACAACCCCAGACCATCACACTACCACCACCATATTTTACTGTTGGTATGATGTTCTTTTTCTGAATGCTGTGTTCCTTTTACGCCAGATGTAACGGGACATTTGCCTTCCAAAAAGTTCAACTTTTGACTCATCAGTCCACAAGGTATTTTCCCAAAAGTCTTGGCAATCATTGAGATGTTTCTTAGCAAAATTGAGACGAGCCCTAATGTTCTTTTTGCTTAACAGTGGTTTGCGTCTTGGAAATCTGCCATGCAGGCCGTTTTTGCCCAGTCTCTTTCTTATGGTGGAGTCGTGAACGCTGACCTTAATTGAGGCAAGTGAGGCCTGCAGTTCTTTAGACGTTGTCCTGGGGTCTTTTGTGACCTCTCGGATGAGTCGTCTCTGCGCTCTTGGGGTAATTTTGGTCGGCCGGCCACTCCTGGGAAGGTTCACCACTGTTCCATGTTTTTGCCATTTGTGGATAATGGCTCTCACTGTGGTTCGCTGGAGTCCCAAAGCTTTAGAAATGGCTTTATAACCTTTACCAGACTGATAGATCTCAATTACTTCTGTTCTCATTTGTTCCTGAATTTCTTTGGATCTTGGCATGATGTCTAGCTTTTGAGGTGCTTTTGGTCTACTTCTCTGTGTCAGGCAGCTCCTATTTAAGTGATTTCTTGATTGAAACAGGTGTGGCAGTAATCAGGCCTGGGGGTGGCTACGGAAATTGAACTCAGGTGTGATACACCACAGTTAGGTTATTTTTTAACAAGGGGGCAATTACTTTTTCACACAGGGCCATGTAGGTTTGGATTTTTTTTCTCCCTAAATAATAAAAAACATAATTTAAAAACTGCATTTTGTGTTTACTTCTGTTATATTTGACTAATGGTTAAATGTGTTTGATGATCAGAAACATTTTGTGTGACAAACATGCAAAAGAATAAGAAATCAGGAAGGGGGCAAATAGTTTTTCACACCACTGTACATTAAGGACTACAGTACTGTGGTATGCCATTCAAATGTATCAGCAAAGCTTTATCATGTGCATTGTGAAAAGGATATAGACTGATTTTCAGTGATATGTTGTGCCTCTTTTTGTATCCATTCCTTATGACTATCTAAAGACAATACTTTGTGTATACAATTAATACTTCTGTCTTGATTAATGCTATTCAGAGTTGGCATTTAAGAGTATTCAGTTTACAGTATGTTATGCAATTACTGTGAAATTCATTTCATATTGCCATGGTAAAATCAAGCTATACCAGAAATTCAGTAAAATCATGTTTGCTGGCTTGAATGGCTTGGATGACGGTTTACCTTGTACTGTACTTCTATATAAAGTAGTAAGGGGCTCTGCCCCCTGCTTGCTTCACTCGCCAACCCCCGTGTGGGCCCTATGCGCAAGTCATTTCCCGGATCTGCCACTTGTGACGAATCACTTGCACGAATATCAACTCTGTCTTTGATATCTCCGTCTTTCGAAACTCTGACAATTCATCACATGTTGGTTTATTATTTATGCGAGAATGATCTTTCTGATTCATATAGAAATCCAAGAAAACTTCTTTGTCCGTGTTTTTCAGATAAATTTAGTGTGAAGTGCGATACTTTTGTAAGTATGGATTTGTATCCATTATTGGCTGTAGAATTTCTAATATGTCCGATTGTTTAACTCTTTCAATTCTATGCTGCATCACTACTCCGCGATCATAAATATAAACCTGACTTGTTGTTTCTTTAAAATTAAACTTGTAGTAGAATTAATTGTTGTGGGACCACAGATTCTCATAGCGTATGGTCCTGAATCGTGTAAATCTACATTTTAAGCATTGAATGATTCGAACACGAACAGATTATTGTAGATTCGGATATTTTGCCTGTAGAGTTTGTGGATCTCACTTTCACCCAATAACAAATCTTTTATTTCTTGCGGATACGCCTCTTCATTGGGAAGAACCACTACTTTTCCCTGATGGCAATACAAATTAGCGCTAATGCAATCTTAACTATCAGTTTTTTGAGACTTTCAAATTTTAGTACTTTCATAATTTCTAAACTGCTCTGCATGTGTATTGTATCAACATTTTTGAACCTATTTACGACGTTCTACTTTGTCTTCTACTCTTTGTCTTTTATTTCCGTCCCCACTTGGACCTGTTAGGTTTTCAATTCCACTTTGTCCGGGCTGATTATAAGTGGTTAAATCTCTTGGCACAAAGTCTCGTCTCGCGGGACTTGAAATTATCTCTATAAAAATGTCTTGTCTTAGGGGTAGGGGTTGATTTGTTTTCAATCTTATTTTTGTAAAAATTGATCTATTTGTATGTATTGTTGTGTGATTACAATAAAATAAATACAATTATAAATAAAAAAGAAAAAGTCTTTTCTCATTCCAGGATTTTTTTTATACAATTGAGAGAGATACTATTCACAGACTCTGTTCCAGCAGATTCGCTTATACGTCATTATAAAAATATAGCCTATTTTGCTACACCCACAATTTAGTTGTGCCAATTCATGGCCATGTGCAGTAGAAAAAAAAATTCTGGCAGGCAAATAATGCAGCAGCACATGTGATTGAGAAGTACCAGGTCTGTGATACCCTCAAGTATATATCTCTGCAGCCCACCCTGGAGCTCCAAGGGGGAGAAGTTGACTCAAATGGGTAGTTTCAGCCCACCCTGGAGCTCCAAGGGGGAGAAGTTTGACCCAAATGGGCAGTTTAAGTATGTGCAGTTGTCTCCAATGAGTGCCAATATAGTCTAGTTGCAGACCTCCAAAACTCCATCCAGTTACAATGTTATTAAGATTAGGGTTGAGGGAGGGATATCTGGCTCATGTAATGCCAAGTATTGTCAAGCAAGTTAACTCCACTTGCTTGGAGCTCCAAAGTGGAGGCTCTGGGCTGTAGCCTGCTCGCATGCTACACTGAATGTATCAATGCATGTATACTCAGCACTGAAAGGCATGGGTAAGCTTATGAACCACATTTGTGATGTGGACGAGTGCTTGCAATTATTCCCCATGAATGAGAAATTTTCAGTAATTGCGGGGCATAAGCTCGCACTGATTAAGTCCCTGCCCTTTGTACACACTACTCATCACTACTACAGATTGGATGGTTTAGTGAGGTCCTCAGAACGGCCCTGCTGGGCTCACTTGTGGCTTCTGGTGGGGCTTCAAGAAGATGATAGAGCATGACTAAAGTGGAACTAAAACAACAAGGTTTCCATAGTTGAACGTGCCGAAGGATCATTAATGAGAGTTAATGGGTGAGAACGAAGGGCCATCGCCCCATTCAAAACTCACCCTTTGCTCCATGAGTCCTGCCCACTTATCCCTCATTAGCTGGAACAGTTCTCTCCCTTCTTAGTTGATATTTGGTGCAAAAAATTATATGTTTACTAGGGGGCTCCGCCCCCTGCTCACTTCGCTTGCCAACCCCTGGCGTTGGGGCATGACAAAGAATGAGATGTATGAATTAGATATAGAATAGTGTGCAGGTTTGGATGATGCCTATAGAAATAAAAAATAGAGTGTTTGGCATAGAGTAATGTTTTATTGGAATATTTCTTTGTATACAACATTAGTAGTAAAGATGGTGTCTTGTCCTTGAATGAGTCTTCCTTGGCATGGATCATTTATAATTTTAACTTTAACGTCAGATGAATGTCGAACACGTGAGAAGGCAACATAAAGTTGTCCATGTCCAAAAACGGGTTCAGAGAGGTAGATGCCAACCTTGTCCATGGTTTGTCCTTGTGATTTGTTGATGGTCATGGCAAATGCAGGTTTAATGGGGAACTGTCGCCGTTTCAATGTAAAAGGTAATTCTAGGTCAGAACTCGTAAGGTCAATTCTAGGAATGAGAACAGTATTGTTAGCATGTGATCCTGTAAGAACTGTTGGTTGAATAACATTGTGTGTTATGGTGTTGACGACTAAACGTGTACCATTGCATAAACCCTGTTTATTGTTAAGGTTTCTTAATAGCATGATAATTGTTCCGTTTTTAAGGGTAAGGTTGTGTTGTGGTCATCCGGCCGGGTTAATAGTGTTCAAATATTCTAAGGGGAAATTCAGATGTTCATTGTCGTCATAAGAGTCAACTTTGTCAGAGCTTAGAAAGAGCCGTGTCTCTCCAGGAAGTAATGAAATGACCTGGTTATTAATGTGATTGACATTAATATTTTTTGGACATAATATAGTGCGTTGTGTTAACCACATATGCGAAAGCAGTATGGGCCTTTGCCTTTTGGTGGCCTGATATGTACTCCGGTAGATGCAAAAGCAAATGAACTATTGTAGGATCTAATGCAGTTCATAAAGTTTTTACTTTCAGGCACATCCTTAGTTAGAAGCTTCTGTAGATATTCAGGATATGAATGTAAAGGAGGCTTTCTAATCTGCCCCTTTCGACAACAACGTGTAAATTCATTATTTGTATTGCCAGTTGTTTCTTCTGGGAAGTTAAGTGAATGACAATGATTGCAAATGACATTCATTAATCCCAATGAATTTTCCTCAATAGTGGACTCATTATTGAAGGCGTTGTCAGCCAACTGGCGTAAGCGTTTAGCAGGTGTCTGGCGTTGATGTCCGCGACGGGCATGTTTTTCTTGTGCCGTTTGAGTGCCGCGTTGTTGCATGTCCATTATTTGTGACGCGCTATTTTTGAGTTTTAATTGATTCGCCTCCGCTTTGCGAAAAGTCCGTTTCAGTCTACGTCGTGCATTGTTTTTTATCGTGCCTTGTCTGTTTTTGTATGTTGGTCAGTTGAGCTTTCTGCTTTTGGAGTCTTGCTTGCTTTTTTTCTGGCAGGTCATATGCGCGTTGTACACGTCTGCGTTCATTTATTCTGTCTCTTCGCTCCCTTTTTTGTATGTCTGATACACGAGCTCTTTCTTTTGAAATCGTGCTTGTTTCGATGCAGCACTTTGAGACGCGCGCTGTATGCGTCTACGTTCATTGTGTCTGTCCATTTGGGCACGTCTCTGTAACGGGGTTACTTGAGCTTTGCTTTTTTTGATCTGAGACATTTTTTCTCCCGGAGTTTCCGAAGCACGTTGTATGCTCCGCCGTGTATTTTGTTGTTTCATTCGTGTTCATGTGTTTTGTCCCGTTATCCGATCCGAATCGTTTTGTACCCGTGAGCGTGTATTCATGACTTGTTTGTTCCACTGCGTGCGAAATATGGATAAGTAATAAGGAGGATCGCACTCACTGTTAATATGGAGCCTTTTCTGCAGTTGAACGGTTAATAGTGCTTTATTTTAATGAGATCCACCTATGCTGCCTAGTGTGAAGGTGTTGAGATGACGTATGTTTAATATGGACGTTTCCTTTAGATATATGGCTTTGGGTGTCACTTCTTATTGATGTGTGGGGGGTGGGTGAGGATTGTTGTTGCG
Source organism: Erpetoichthys calabaricus (assembly GCF_900747795.2). Classification (NCBI taxonomy): domain Eukaryota; kingdom Metazoa; phylum Chordata; class Cladistia; order Polypteriformes; family Polypteridae; genus Erpetoichthys; species Erpetoichthys calabaricus. The sequence goes on from NC_041394.2 coordinate 294,154,780, forward strand.
CGAGCGTCTTCTTTCTTTTTGTGTTCCAGGGGCTTGTTAAATCCCCCTCTTGGTGTGTGTCCTGTCCGGTGCCTGTAGGGGGTGGGGGGGGGGGGGAGCCTTGCTGTTGTGCGCGAGCGTCTTCTTTTTTTTTTTGTGTGCTAGTTTCGTGTGCAATGGGTTTCGTGCGGCGCCTGCGTTTGACTACTTTTTTCTGTGCCTTTTCCTTTTTTCTGTGGTCTTGTCCGCCTCTCGCGGCCCCTCATTTCTTGGGGCGCCTGCGCAGTACGTCTTTTTGCGGCTACGGCCCATGGCCGGATGTCCCTGCGCCTATCCGGTTTAGCATTCTCGGTTAGTAATATGGATGGTAATGGGTTCTAAAAGTGTATTGTGAACAAGGTCTGCTGAACTCCATTTTTCTCATAGGATCAATGCTGCAGTATCTGTGGTTTCCATTTCCACTGGGTTTTCCAGCAGCATTACCCCCAAGGATAATGAGAATTGACTGTACCACTGCATGGGATCATACACTACTATATATTTATTTTAAATAAAGGTTGTAGTTGATTTATACTAAAGTCTGCATAACTGACCAATCCATCTGATCCCCCTCTGCGTGATAACAATAACGTTTCCAAGTAATCGGAGACACTGACTAGCTAATTAAATATTTACTTTTAATGGTTTTTTTAGACAACTTGTCTGGGAGTGGCAAATTCAGGACCTGCTTACCAAATGAGTGGAAACTTTACTCACTAGTAACTTACAAGCTGCTAGGGCAACACAGTTTGTGCTTTGGGCTCTGAGGGCTCAAAAACTAAAGAAGAAAATTGTAAAACCACTAAGGTGTCTAAAATCTTAATTTTTTTCTTTTTTATATGCACCTTACTTTCTCCCTGTATTAAGTAATGTGATTTTCTATGTCTGCGGTGGATTGGCACCCTGCCTGGGATTGGTTCCTGCCTTGTGCCCTGTGTTGGCTGGGATTGGCTCCAGCAGACCCCCGTGACCCTGTGTTCGGATTCAGTGGGTTGGAAAATGGATGGATGGATTTTCTATCTCCATCACCCTCTTCTCTTTTTATTTAGATTGCCAAATTAAATTTGCTATGTGCCATAATGTATCTTTTGTGGGTATCATGAAATAAAGTTCTAACACTGAAGATAAAAAAAAAAAACATATTTTACACTGAACTGTACCACACAGATCATTTTCATCCATTTTATGTCCTATGTCTCATTTGTCAATCAATCAGTAAAGTTTAATATTTATAGTCTCACCCAAAAGTAGTGTAAGGTTAGAATATTGTAAATTTTATTCTACACCATGTAATGAATTGTGCTCTGTTTGTTATTATAAATTACTATACTACGGCTTTAACAGGCTGCATAATAGCTGCTCAAAATTGCCTATGGTCATCATTTAATCATATTTTTGTAAGGAATGTACATTCTGTTCTTCACTGCATATTCTAATTTGATATTAAGTCATTTGTAGATTATACCCAAAGTCCTAAAGAATCCTTATCATTTAAATTCTTTTGCAACTATCCATCATTATTACTACAATCTACTTATGCATCTGTTATTGCTTTGTAAAGCACACTTTGATGGTGTTCCCATGAAAAATACTATATAATGATTGACAAGTTATTACTATCCATCCATCCATCCATTTTCCAACCCACTGAATCCGAACACAGGGTCACGGGGGTCTGCTGGAGCCAATCCCAGCCAACACAGGGCGCAAGGCAGGGAAACAATCCCGGGCAGGGTGCCAACCCACCGCAGCAAGTTATAACTACTATACTAAAAGTGAAACAATATATTTGAAATAGCCGCTTAATTTTTAAAAATGTGATATAAATTGCCTGTTCTGTAAATGTTTTACAAATGACTAATCTGCAACTCAAGAATTTTTTGTTTTTTTATTTTTTCATTAAAAAGAAAGGAAGGTGTACCTCATGAAATAATAATTTGCCTCTCAATACTTAGAACTTAAATTGTGCTGGCCCTTAGAGAGCTGCGTGATGATATTTTATAATTACTATGATGTACAATATTACACTGCAGAGACAGATTTACATTTATATTTTGTTTATCTCATAGTCAGAGTGGACTAGGTCATACAGATGAATGTCTAAAGAGAAAGAAAGAAGAAACAAAACAGGTCAAATTCACAGCAAAATGTCTTAGTTATAATTACAACTATTAAAATTCAATTAAACTGAATTCAGTTTATTCTTAAAAATGCTTCAAAAGTTTTTGATCAAGCATTTCAAGCATATCTCAAAGTGACCAAGGTTCCCAAAAAAAACCAATTGTGGTTTTCCAAAATGACTGCCTCCCCAGGTTACTGTCACTTTGAAGAATAGCGTGTGCACTTGAGTGAGCTACTGGTGAAGTGTTGCATAAAAATCTTAATCAACAAGGCACATGCACAATGTAAATTAAACAGAAACAAGCGACAACTAACACTATTCAGCACACTTGAGCCGGACAGTCTACAAATTATGACTACGTTAAGGAGCTAATGTTTCTTTTTTCCCTACCTGTGCATGTGCAGGCGAGGACTGATTTAATGGGTACATGGGAGAAAGAAACAGATTTAGCATGAGCAATAATGCATTTTCCACTTCTGCCCCTAGCCTTAACTATTATGTCCCAAGGATGACAATAGTATCCAAATCCCCCAAAAAGGAAGTAAAAACAAGAAAATATGTGACATGAACAATGGGAAAAAACAATTATAATAAACATTCCAAATGGGGACCATGTAGTAAGTAAAAGCCTTTCCTTCAGAAAACGTATAATCAACTTTTTTAGGATGCTAGCACACTGAAGGGTACAGCATTACGTTAAAAAATCCTTGGTATGACCTTCAATAATAATGGAAAGTCCACCTATCTCCACTCTTAATTGATGGCCTAGCAAGTACTTCAAATACAATAACTGCAGTAAAGACTTTAGGCAGATATGTTATCGGTATCTGTATTCATTGTTGTTAATATTGGCCTACTCTCAATAGTCTATCAAATACATGCAAGTAATCAACTTACTATTCTGTGTACTCATGGCAGTAAACCTGGAGTTATTTGTTCTAGATTCTTCATACAATGTACCATAATATAAAGTATACCATTGTCATTTAACTAGCATTACTGTATATAAGGTGAATTTGGAATACCTGTCCAAAGCATTAAAAGGATGTATAAGTTTTCCTTGTTTACATCTAAAAATAACTCAGACTTTACATTCTTAAAATGTTCCTTGCATATCAATATTTAAAGGCTTACTGCCATAATATCAAGTTTTGCCCTTTGACTTCTTGCAGAAGACATTTCCCAGCATCTTACTCAGCATGAGAGTGTCAGGTAAACAAGATCCCCAGTGAACGGAGTGAATGTTGTATACCATCAGGCATGCAATTATTGACATGACAGCTGGTGTGTATGGACCTTGTGCACCAGCCACTATTGTCTCTGCCACCTGTATTTAAATTAGTAGAGCAAGATATCTTTGGGCAAAACCGCTTTCAAATCATGGTCATCAGTGTTCAATTCTATCAATGTGTGGGGTTTATAAAAAATGCAACGTTAATTAAAACAACTGCACAATAATCATTTATTTGCAATTGAACTGAAAAGTAATATGAGGAAAGGATTAACATTGTAAACAGTCAATTGATGGAGATAATACATTTGAGGGCCCGAATGGATTAATTCATAGGGTTCACTCACGTTGGTTTAAGAATATATATATATGCCACTCTTTCACCTGCTTGCTTCAGAAGCCAAATAACATTTGCTGAGCCATGTAGCAAGCAGCAGCATAATTTAACAAGGGTCTAAGCATTTTCACTGCAAGCTAAAGAGATTTTTGAAGGCACAACAGAAAGTTAAAGAGGTGTTTCTCTTTAAATGAAGGCCAGGGATGGCTGCCCTTGAAATAGGGGTTGGAGAATTAGTCTAATCACTGACTTTCATGACGTGCTTGTTACATCCCACTAGGATATAAATTTTGTTGCTAAGGTTTCAGGGAAAGCTTTTAACAGCCAACCTTGAATGCTTGTCATTTACCAGGTAGTGTCTTCCTTCTGTAAGCTGCACAATATTATAGTCTTTAAATTTCTTTTATCGTTTAATACAAAAAATAACACGCTCAGTGTAGGCATTTGATATCTTGTGCTTTAAAGTGATAATATATATCTTAATTGCAATGATAGCTGACAGGCAGGCATCAAAACACAATAACCCTGTATGTAACTTTGCCTCATTCCTAACATTAACCACAATTATATTTAAATAGGGGTGTACACATATGTGCTAGACAGCTCTGCTTAAGCAACAGTAATACTCCTAGTTCACCTAGTTATAACCACAATCAGCATCAAACCAGTAAAATTAATATTTACAACATCAGATAATCCTATAAAATACACTGGAAATAGGTTTCTGCACCCAGAATCCATTGCCTGCATGTTAACTTTAGTGCAGAGCTTGTTGGTGTGATAATGTGCATGCTGGACTGTAAAAGTACTGGAACAGGATTACACTGTGGAAAAAATATTTGGGGAAGGCCATAGGCAGGACCGTCTTAATGCATGGGCACACTGGGCAGTTGTCCAGGTGGCCCATGAGCATTGGAGCCACATGCTTTTCTATGTATGTTGTGACTTGCTGAGTGGTTGTGTAGGTAGGGGCCCTAGTGCATTGCTTTGCCCGGGGACCTATAATGCTGTTAAGATGGCCCTGGCCATAGGCAGGACATATCAGATGAGAGCTCTTTAAGATGGCTGTAGACCTGCACACTGGGAGACAGGCTTAGCTATAGTTGTGTTTTTTTCTCATATTTTTTTCATTTTTATTTCACTAATTATAAACCATTTTATCCAAAATCAGGTTGCAAGGGTGTGAAGTCTATGTCAGCAGGATAGGGCACTAAGCAGGAAACATATGTAAAATAACTAAAACAAGTCAAAACTTGTATCACAAATCAGTCTTTGGATCAAAAAAGACAGAATACTCAGAGAAAAAGCATACCTATGCACTTGACCCTTGGACTGTGGAGTTATAAGGCAGTAGTGCTAAACTCTGCATGGCCATTTGCATGCTACCTACTATTAAGATATATGAGAAGAACAATTAGCTTTTTTTATTATAAATTAATTTCACATAATTATATTGTATAGATGGCCAACACTGATAAAAGATTACCTCACTAATAAATCCAAAATAAAAGTCAGTTGTGAGACTGGTACATAAACAGAGTACATTGGTACTCTGAACATTTTGCTAATGGCTGCTGTAACAGTTTGAGGAGTGAAAAGCAAAGCACCTTATCTTAATGCTTAGGTTATGCTGGGAAAACTCCCGTCTTTACAAGTCAGATTTATTTATGAATCCTTTTATAGATCTAGACTGGCTGCAAAGGCACAACATTAATCATTTGCTGGTTTGGAGTCAGGCACAGAGGTATGAGTTGGCATGCTAAGACACTTGGACTGAGAAGTGAGATTTAGAGGTTTAGCAGTCCAAATCTTAGCCTATTTGAGTTTTACATTCTTCAAATCATGGAATGCTTATTAAGTGTCAATTACACATGTATCGATTTTCCTGTCCTACTGATAATATCCGGTTGATGCTCTGTAGCAATAAAACAAAGGTTGAGTGATAACACACTTAATGAAAAATTCTTCTTGATGACAATGATGCACTCTGTCTTCCAGGGATTAATGTAGTCTGACTTGTCTGCTTGTTTCTTTCTTTTTTTAATGTTGTAAGCAGCATTTACGTTTCAGAAGTAACATAATATTCTACATAATCGAATTCAGGGCCCCAAGGGACCAGAGTCTATCAAAGCAATATCTGGTGCAAGGAAGGATCCAGCTCTGGATGGGCCACTAGTCCAATGCAAGACCCTCTTCCATACACTCACTAGGAGCCAATCTAGAGTTGTGAGTTAAGATAACCATTACATCTTTAATTTGATATATTTAAGGACAGAGGACAGCAGTCATTTGATATTCTTTAACTCAGCAACAGACTACCTATGTCTGCGATGGACTGGCACCCTGTCCAGGGTTTTTTTCCTGCTTTGTGCCCTAGGGTTAGCTCCAGCACTCCCCACAACCCAGGTGTGGATTAAGTGGATTAAAAATTACAAATATAACATCTAACACAGGGCAGCACGGTGGTGCAGTTGTAGCGCTGCTGCCTTGCAGTAAGGAGACCCGGGTTCGCTTCCTAGGTTCTCCCTGCGTGGAGTTTGCATGTTCTCCCCATGTCTGTGTGGGGTTTCCTTCGGGTGCTCCAGTTTCCTCCCACAGTTCAAAGACATGCAGTCCCTAGTGTGTGCTTGGTGTGTGTGTGTTCTGCGGTGGGCTGGCACCCTGCCCAGGATTTGTTCCTGCATAGCGCCCTGTGCTGGCTGGGATTGGCTCCAGCAGATCCCCGTGACCCTGTGTTAGGATATAGCGGGTTGGACAATGACTGACTGACTGACATCTAACACAGTTTACCAGATATACCAGAAATACACTTTGATTATCTTTGGAATATTTTGGCAGCAAAAGTCTCATTAGTCTCAGTATTTTAGCATAGGTGACTGCTGTTAGGAATTGATGGTATAGTTGTGCATGTGGCATACCATTTGACTCTTTGTGTAAAGAAATACTTCCTGGCTCCAGTCATAAATGCACTCAACCTACTGTATAATCAAGAAGGCCAACAAGTCTCCAACACATTTAAGTTATTAATTACAATATTCAACTGAAACAGCTTTACTTTTACAGCAGTGGTCAAATACTGTATAGTTGGTACAGCAACCGAACAAAATGTAAAATAATCCAATGTATAGCTCATTACTTATGGAAATCATAAAATCCAAGACAATGTAAAGCAGAGAGGAAAACGATCTCAGTGAAAACCACAGCTCTTTGAATAATAAAATGTCAGCCAGAAATAGGGCATTTGGCTACCAGCTCCAAACTGAGCAGATTAATAATATTTAACAACATTTTCCAGACTAAGCATCCAAGACTGCTACAAATATAAATATACTACCTGACAAATTACATACAAAGAAATGTCACTAGTTTCCAACATTATTTCAAGTAAAAAAAATCTTCAATACAAGAAATTAATAACTAGAAAGATATGAACAACAATGACATATTCTGAGTTTATCAGAAGGTGACAGAGCTATAAAGCAGCTTTCAAGTTAAAACTATTCATTTATCAACTGTATAGTTAATATACAGTACAGATACAGGTACTTAAACCTACCCTAATAGCAGCTTTGTTGCAAAAGACACGGTTGATGGCCAACCATGTAGGCAGGTCAAGCATATTCTGAAGTACTTCTTCATCAAGTTCTAGGTTGGTCAGCTGACCTTCTCCCTTTAGTGTACTGAGGTTTATCTTGTCTGGTGACAGGTTCTTGGCAAACCTAGAATGAAAGGAGAGAATGAATAATCTATGCTTTGTACTGTACTTCATACAGAAACAGTACTTATATTGGGTAAAAATACATACCATAACACATACAGGTTTAGAGTTTAGAGGCCTGGAACCTAAAATATGTATTGTATGCACTTTGCAAATAAGGACCTCAGTTTATTCATCCATTTTTGCATTTTCTGAACACACTTGTTACAGTATATAGACGAAGAGTATCCAGGCCTCTACTCTGAGGACAGTAGAAGTATACTGCACACAACTTATACTAAGCTTTTGGTAGATGGGGGTGATGCATCTTTAACATTTTGTTAGGAAAACTGAGCATGACTTTATCAATGAATCCATTTATTTTTGAATAAACATTTTCCATTACAGTGTTACAGAGAGCCAGAGCACATATCAACCACATCAGACACAAAACAGGAACCAGCACACAACAAGATCCCAGTCTATTACAGAGTAAGGGCACTCAAAAAAGAAAGAAAATATGCAAACAAAGTGGACGCTGAAATAATATGAAACACACAACATAGACAGGACTTGTACCAAGGTTCTTGAAACTGCAAGGCAGTGATGCAATCAACCACCATTGTACCACCCATGCTTTTTGTTTAAAAAAAACAGGCAAGTTATTTTTTTTTTTAATTCATAAAGAATGCCGCACTTTAGAACACAATTTCATGTGGCAAATTAAAATATACCATGATTGTGAAAAAATAACATTCATTTAAAAAATACTGAACTTAACCTTTAAAATAGGCAGAAGAGAAGCCTTAGTCCAATTGATTTGGTAACCAGACATAGCGTCACAATCCATCTTAATAAAAGAACAAGTGTCTGTGTGTCTGTCTGTGTGTTTGTTTGCGAGCTCTCTGTTATTCTAAAGAATGGCGTGTCACAAACATTTTTAGTAATAAATGAATTGCATGTGTCATTCCAACAGATGGCACATCACAAACATTAACACTGCTTTTATGAATCCCATACCAAAAGGCTTTTAACAGATACATATGCATTCCATTTTGAACTGCAAATGTTAACACTGAGGTCTACATTGATTACTTAGATTTCAACCTATCTGAGATGGATAGCACAGATAGTACTTCAATAACTCTAATATACAAAGCATATCAGACAGGGCATTACCTAAACAAAGAAGAATAACATCTGTGTACAAGGAAAGGAATTTCGGATTAATTATGGAGGTAACTGGAAATTTCAGAGAACAATTACAAGGGATCCAAGAGATAAAGAATATACAAGACAGAGGACAGCCTTGCCTGGCTACTTTACTAATAGAGAAGGTTACCAAGATATTTGAATTGGACAACAGAATCATGGTAAAGCATTCAAAATACTTCTTAGCATCAAGGGGAAAAAAAGTAACAGAAAGGGAAAGGGAAGGAACACGAATAATGAAAGTCCACACATGAAGTGAAACCCTGAAAGATGATGATGGGTAAATTTGTAAGTGAGTTTCTATAAGCCACAGACCAGAACATTACCAAACGGATTTGGGCCTATGTTCCTAAGGGAGACGGGCCCGTAATTCTCATGCTGGCTAGAATACTTACCTTACTTTAAAAGAAAAATGATAACTTCCTTATTAATTCTTGGGGTGACTTGTTCAATATTATCAGAGAGGCACAGGGATAATCATTTCTAAATAAATACAATTAGCTCGGGAGAGAGTCCATTCAACCCTGAAAGCTTTCCACCCCTTAAAGAGTCAAATGTTCTGCCAAAGAAATGCAAGCAGAAGATCCTTCCTATGTGAAACAGGGAGGAGGAAAGTTGCTGAGGAATGATTTGATATTGGAGGGAGGAGTAGTAGAGGTATAAGTAAATAGTCTAGTGTAGCAATCTAAATATTAATTATAAATTATGTGAAAAATCAAGACAGACTTTGGGCAGATATTGTATTGAAGCAAAAGAAGCATTCCCCATAATTCTGAGAGCAAGCAGCCTGCTTTTCTTGGCCCTGAAACATAATAGCAAGTCCTGGTACAATGAATTAAGGACTTTGCTCTTTGAGCTAAAATACAATTAAGCTCAGTTCTACTGTAGTTTTGGCATTTAAAAGATCGTGATCTTTATTGACCACAAGTGGGCATGCCCTTTCCAGGGATGACAGCTGGGATTTAAGCGCCTTTATTCTTTGGTATTTAGAAAGTGCTAAATGCAAAAAGAAGAGATAGTAAAGTGTCACATAAACTCTTTAATCGCCACCCACTCAACACCAATATTTTTTTCCCAACAGAGCTCAGACTGAATGCCAAGAATACTGTTCACAAAAAAGTTTTTATTTTTACAGAAGGGAAGTACTGAATTTCTACCTTAGAGTATAGGTGGTCATAAGAAATAGCAGTTGCAACTACAAAGGTTAAATTTGTGGTTGTATAAAATATAACACTAAAGGAGCAAGAGTAAGTGAAATGTAAATACAATCAATATAGGATTCTGAATTGTAACAGGAAGAAAAATGAATAAGAACTGTGGATGAAGGGTGGAGTAAAAGAAAAGAATCAGTTAATTTAATTAAATCTGTAGCAAATATATGCAGTCATATGAAAAAGTTTGGGAACCCCTCTTAATTCTTTGGATTTTTGTTTATCATTGGCTGAGCTTTCAAAGTAGCAACTTCCTTTTAATATAGTATATGACATGCCTTATGAAAACAGTAGTATTTCAGCTGTGACATTAAGTTTATTGGACTAACAGAAAATATGCAATATGCATCATAACAGAGATAGTACATCAATACTTAGTTGAGCCTCCTTTTGCAAATATAACAGCCTCTAGACGCCTCCTATAGCCTTTGATGAGTGCCTGGATTCTGGATGGAGGTATTTTGACCATTCTTCCATACAAAATCTCTCCAGTTCAGTTCAATTTGATGACTTCCGAGCATGGACAGCCTGCTTCAAATCATCCCATAGATTTTCAATGATATTCAAGTCATGGGACTGTGACGGCCATTCCATAACATTGTACTTCTCCCTCTGCATGAATGCCTTTGTAGATTTCAAACTGTGTTTTGGGTCATTGTCTTGTTGGAATATCCAACCCCTGCGTAACTTCAACTTTGTGACTGATGCTTGAACATTATCCTGAAGAATAATTTGTTGATATTGGATTGAATTCATCCGACCCTCGACTTTAACAAGGGCCCCAGTCCCTGAACTAGCCATACAGCCCCACAGCATGATGGAACCTCCACCAAATTTGACAGTAGGTAGCAGGTGTTTTTCTTGGAATGCGGTGTTCTTCTTCCGCCATGCAAAGCGCTTTTTGTTATGACCAAATAACTCAATTTGTGTCTCATCAGTCCAAAGCACTTTGTTCCAAAATTAATCTGGCTATTCTAAATGAGCATTTGCATACAACAAGTGACTCTGTTTGTGGTGTGAGTGCAGAAAGGGCTTCTTTCTCATCACCCTGCCATACAGATGTTCTTTGTGTAAATTGCGCTGAATTGTAAAACGATGTACAGATACACCATCTGCAGCAAGATGTTCTTGCAGGTCTTTGGAGGTGATCTGTGGGTTGTCTGTAACCATTCTCACAATCCTGCGCATATGCCGCTCCAGTATTTTTCTTGGCCTGCCAGACCTGGGTTTAACAGCAACTGTGCCTGTAACCTTCCATTTCTGGATTACATTCCTTACAGTTGAAACTGACAGTTTAAACCTCTTAGATAGCTTTTTGTAGCCTTCCCCTAAACCATGATGCTGAACAATCTTTGTTTTCAGATCTTTTGAGAGTTGCTTTGAGGATCCCATGCTGTCACTCTTCAGAGGAGAGTCAAAGGGAAGCACAACTTGCAACTGACCACCTTAAATACCTTTTCTCGTGATTGGACACACCTGTCTATGAAGTTCAACTTAACGAGCTAATCCAACTAATTTGGTGTTGCAAGTAATCAGTATTGAGCAGTTACTTGCAAATCAAATCAGCAAAATTACAAGGGGACCCACATTTTTGCACAGCCAGTTTTTCACATTTGATTTAATTTCATACAACTAAATACTGCTTCACTAAAAATCTTTGTTCAGAAAACACCCCAGTACTCAGATGTTCCTAGGAAATGAAAGACATATCGCTGTTATCATTTTTGTTGAAAGAGTAAATTATTATGCAGGCTGAGAGGGGTTCCCAAACTTATATACTGTACATACGTATATATATATATATATATATATATGAAAAAATAAATAGAATGTAGAGTGTGAAGCAATCTTGCCAATAGGTGACAGGTGCTGGCATCAATACCACCCAGAAGCTCATTATCAGATAATTTAAACAAACGACTGCTGAGGTCAGGAAAAAAAGAACATGGTTGCACACAGAGACAAAAACTGTTACAGCCTCTTGAGCTCCATCTGCAAGTAACAAAATCAACAATTATATAATTCTTTAATTTGTATGTTACATAAAAGGAGAATAAGAACACCACATTTTTTCTACTGAGTACAGGAACAAACTGCAACCTGGAACTATTTGTTATAGCAATGGAGGAAATCAATGGCTAGACTCCTAAGTTAAAGCCATATCAACATTAATATAATGATACTATTAATGAAGGTCTAGCAGGCATGAGCACCACTTCCCCAAGTTCAAAAGATCATTCTCAATGATAAACCAAACTAAGAATCAAAACAAATGTGAAATAAGCATCTCTATGTTATTAATTAACTAATCACAGTTAAAGCCAAAATTTCAACAATATTATATATTAATATCATAATCTCATAGTCCCCAAACTGAATTGCATCTTGTCGGTTTAGAGAGAACTATGAATAATGTAAAATCCTAAAATAAAAAAAAAAATAATAAATTCCCCTGAACAACTTGCAATCAAGAGAACAGCATAAATTCATGAACCTTCTCTGTTCCAAACAGAAATTTTTACCACCTTTATCAAAGTACAGGAAAGAAATCATACAGTACCTTGAAGCATCAAAACTACCAAATAATCTCACTCATGAAATGATTTTATTATAATAGTTGGTTTTTAAGGTGTCAAAACTGCCAGATACATTATGCAATTATATTATTATGATAGCTGGGCTATGATATAACAATACTGCAAGACTTCTATTTTCTGAAGCACTTATTTTTTCGGAAGTATTACAGTTTGATTTTCATAGTATTGCTATGTTTTATACTCTTATTTATTTGACTAAAGATAACATGAAATCATAGCCATATGGCCAAGAAAAATGTGTCAGTATTTTAAATGTAATAATAGTAATTATTATTATTTACACTTATACAGCACTTTTCTCATTACTCAAAGCACATTGCATTGACAAATGGGGAGCTATATCAACCATCACAAATGTGTAGCATCCACCTGGATGATGTGATGGTGGCCATTCTTATGCCAGTACGCTCACCACACATGAGCTATACTTGATAGGTGGCAGCACAATTCTAGCAAGTTTTAAATTCGGTTTATGTATTGTATCACCTTCTCTTCCTTTATATATAACTGTGTCTTGAGAAGTCAAGCCAAATGACACATTTTATTAGCTAACTAAAAAGATTACAGTATGTAAGCTTTCGAGGTAACTCATGCCCCTTCTTCAGGCAAGATCATCTTGTAAATATGATCAAATGTAAATGCTCTTCATACTTTTTGTCATTATACATTAAAAATGAATAGCTGCACTTTCCATCTCCACTATGGAAAAAAAAACTGCAAATACATAAGGCACAGTGGCAAGAATGTTTCCCGAACTGGTGGCAGTATTGGACTTTGAGTCAGTATGCTAGAGAGTGCCTTGCGGTGGATTAGTATCAAAGCTGGAGTAGTTTCTGCCTTACATCCATTGCCACTCTTGCTCTCCATGACCCTGAGAAGAATAAGGCAAGTTCATTTACTGAATAGATACATGAAACTCCACAATGGCTTTCTATATGCATATTGACAAAAAGGTCCTTCATTACAGCCGAATAGAACACTGGGTCTGTCACATACACGTGGCATGTATAGTGCTGAGGATTTAGAAACATACATCTAGTTTCCTTTTTATTAGAGTTTATACTGGGTAGCATAAAGTACAAGGCAGGAACCAACATATGGAATGGATGATAATCCATTGTGAGTCCCACTCATGTACATGCTCACATTTAGTTACACCAATCCAATTTAGAGTTGCTAGTTAACCTAACATTCATGCTTTTTGAATGAGAGTGAAAACAAGAACACCAAGAGAGAGAAAAAAAACATGTGAACATGAAAAGACCAGGCAAACTTCAAAAAACACATGTATTGGGCAGAGATTTGAAACCAGGTCTCTGTATCTGTGACAACCACCTATCCACTCATTCCAGTTTATTTGTAAATTTAAAATAATGGATCAACAACAATGTTTGTATTCAATTATGGTCTGATAAGTACTTTTTCACTCTGTTTCCTCCAGCCAGATGTGTTTAAGTTTAGTGGAATTCTAAGGAAACCTTCAGGCCAATTTACTGTTGCCAACTGTTAAACAAGGCAGGAGATGTGCAATGGTTAGTTAGAGACACCATCTCATGGGAATCATTAGGTTCAATTACTCGGCATGTTTGTATAATGGCAAAGGACCACATGCATCATATGGTGCAAACACTGTTCCCTTGAAAGTTTCCCTATTCCAGGATGATAATATCTCCAAATACACTGCTAACCTTATTCAAGGGTGGTTTAATGAACACCAGGATGAACTCAGACGCCTTTAATGGCCTCTCCAATGGTCAGATCTAAACATCACTGAGCTTTAATGGGAAACATAGAGTGTGAAACAGACTTCCTCATTCTCAGTCCCTCAAAGAGCTGGAAGACTTTTCCACTTGGAGTGGTGCAGAGTCCCACTATACACAGCTTAAGACTTGGATGACAGCTTTCCAAAACAGACTGAAGATCTTTTCAAGAAAAAGGATGGCCTTGTTCCTTATTACATATTTAATATCAATATATTGTTAAATATTTGTTATTTTGTTCACCAGCTGCATTTACTGAATACCACTTTGTCATTAATGTAAGTGAAATCAGAACTAAGAAATCCACATTTGGGTCTATGGATCTCCAACCTAAATGTTAGACCAAAGGCAGTTAGAATATGGAGTGAAACTTCATTTGCACAAATTTTAAACACAAGAGCTCTTTAACTCTGCTGTCATAGCCACATATTATAGACAATTTTCATTTACGACTGTATAACCACACTAAGAAACTTACTGTTTGCGCTGCAGAAGTAGGGCTGATCACAAACAGTGAAGAGAATGTATGCAGAAATGAGGTGGTAAGGCTACAACAACCTGGACCTGAATATCACCAAGACAAGTGGATTTGGCAGAAAGGATTTCAAAAGACACTGCACGTCAAGGCAGAAATGAGGAACTTATCGGTTACTGTAGATTACTCAAGTTAAGGATCTCCGACAACTTCAGAGTGAAAGAAAACAAACAAAAATGCTTCCACTTACTACACCACCTGAGGAAATATGGTATGACCAGAATAATGCTCTTGAACATTTAGTGATGTGCCTGGTATTACCATCTGTATAGTAGCAGTATAGTAGCATAAATGCAAAAGACAGAAAGGCCATCCTAAGGGTTATACCATCTGGAAGCGTTTTAAATTACCATGCACTGGACAGTCATATTCAAATGACTATCAAAACAAATATTATCTACTAATATAATAGAAGTATTCCCAAATATCCAAGGTTCGCACTAACCTCACCTCTGGAGTTTTGGCAGATGAAGTATTGAAACTAGACCATTAACTACAAAAAAAAAAAAAAAAACTTTTCCTTCTTAGGTATCTTGGTTGTCTGACTGCTATTGTTTAACACACATGGACTGGAAAATAGCATGCTAACAGTTAAAATGAGAATAGGCTATTTAGGCAAAAAAGCTAGTCAATCCTATTCACCTAGTTTTATCATGGCAAGTTAAGAATCACCACAAATGCAAAACTTTCATTAATGTGGCAGTGTTTTCAGATTGTTAACTGCCGTATGCAACTAAAACTGTTAGGTCATTTCTGTAACTGATCATCCTTTCATATGTATATAAATAGACTGTTCCAGGGCCACTATCCAAAACTGCCTTAACTTGGAAAGAAAGATTTTCTCATAAAAGTAGTGCAGAATTTAATAAATAATACCAGGCAGATTTACTATAGGCAAAGAAAGACAGGCTCTGGAAAGATATCTCAAAAAGATTCAATCATCTCATTTAATTCCCAAAGCCTTTCCACAAAATGAATAATTAAAAAAAGCCTGCTTTTCAAATGGAAGCCACGGCTGCAATGCTCTTCTTCTCCATTCTAAGCTCCTAATTTGAATACAGAAAGATCCCAATGTCTGATAATCACTGATATCACTGCTGGGCCATCCAAATGCAGCTCAGCTAAAAAGGCACCGGAAATAAAATTAACCTAGCATTATGATAAACCCTTAAAATTGAAGACTCATTTAAGTATTAAAAAAAGGGAAACTATTTAAGCAGTGTGTCTTAGCATTCACAAATTTATATGCAGTTTAGCTCTTTCAGTGTTTAAGAGATGGGATTAGCTACCTCCATTATTTCTCTGGGGTCATACAAGATTTGCTTTTAGCAGGCATATCATTCATTACCAGTGTTGATGAAACTTGAAGATCTTAAACAAAATTACTAATAACCAATGTAAGAATAAAATAAGTCTTTTTCTTAAGATAAATACACAAATTATGAGGGGGGCTTTAATAAACACAGCTTTGCAATGTTACATGCTAGTATTCGAATGAATAACTATAGTCCCATCAACCTATAGTAGGGATGTGAGACAAACATGTGCATCACTAACCTTAAAAGTATTTACAAAAATTTGATAATGGCTATGGCCTACTATCATCGCTCCCAAATAAGATGAAAAATTGACAGTAGGGTGGCGAGAATTTAATTCAGACAGTGAGGCACATTGGTTCAAGTCACAGGTTCAAAACCACTCAAGGACTCACTTTTGTGTCACTTAACTTGCCACACCAGCTTGGCATTGCATTTGCTGAAATATAAAAAATACTATCTTACTGAATGAAAAAGGTAATTGGGCTGATTTAAGTTAACTACAGCCCAATAAGCGTAATATACATTACCTATCAGGTAAATTAATTGTAGCAATTATTAAGAAAAAGATCAAGCAGCACATGTGTAGAAAATATTAAAAGTGGGCTCAAATGGGGAAGGTAGTGTTGCACTAACATGCTGGAATTCTATGAGGATGCAATGCAACCATATGATAAAAGAGATGCACACAATGGTATTTATCTAGATTTGAAGAAGACCTATGATAAAGTCCCACACAAAAGGTTGGTGATCAGATTTGTTGCTGGGTACAAAATGTGCTCAAACACAGGAAACAAAGAGTAATGGTTAGGGAAACTTTTTCAGAATTAGATGATGTTAAAAGAGGTGTCCCTCAGGTGTCACTGCAGGGGTTGCTGCTTTTTATAACATACTGTACATAAATGACCTGGACAAGAATATAATCAATGAGCTGGTTAAGTTTGCAGAGGATACTAAACTAGGTGGAAGGACAAATAATGCAGATATTCAGCAAACCTGTTACAGAGGGACTTGGACAACAAACAGGTTTGAGCAGATTTGTTGCAGATGAAATTAAATATAAGTTATCACAGAAATGTTAGATGTGAATAAACAATCAGAGATCTGAAATATGAAAATACACCTTCTAAAATAGATCTGGGAGCCATAGTAAATTAAACACTATATACATCATGACAGTGTACAGAAGTGATCAAGTAGGCTAGCATGACATTAGGTTGTACATCAAGATATTGAGTACAAGTAATGGAATATATAAAACTCACTAGTGAGACCTTACTTGAAGTAATGTGTTCAGTTTTGGTGTCCATATTACCAAAAAAATATCAGAGCTAGAGAAAGTTCAGAGAAGAGCAACTGGGCTAATTCTGGAAATGAGAGGTATGATCTATAAGGAGAGATTGAAAGAGTTAAGACTTTTTCATTTTTTTAAGCAAATGGAAATTAAGGGGTGACATGATATAGTTTTTAAAAATTATAGATGTAATCAGAATAGTGGATCCCCGCTATTAAATTCAAATCAGCTCCTCTACAGGAACACAGGAACATAGTTGGAAACTCGTTAAAAGTGTTTCTTCCCACACAGAACCATAGACACATGAAATAAATTACTAAGAAGTGTGGTGAACAGTAGGCTTCAAATCCTGCCTTGATGCTATTTTTGGAGAACCTAGGTGAGTAGCTTATCAGCCTGATTAGCCTGTTCTTGTCAAAATGGTTGTAATGTTCTAATGTACACATCTCTATAGTCATGTATTGCACAAATGTCAGCTATTTCATAAAAATTACCAAGGGCAGGTGAAGTGGGCCTCCCTCTACAGGCTGCCCCGCGAGCCTCTTATTATTTTGAAGGTACTATTGATAAATATGTCTAAGACATCACTTCCTTTTAGTTTTGGGATTAACCAATAGTTAAAACTTTGTCAGAGTTTTCTACTAATATCTCTTTCAACAGTTCCTGAATGAATGAAAATTGCCTAATCTTTTTTCAAAAGCACTAACAAAAACAATCACACTACATACTACTACCCAAGTACAGTAAATGTAGTTTTGAAAACAATGATATTTAAATAAAAAAGACTGGTGTAAAAAGCAAGTAAATTAATTCATCAAAATAATGGGGACCACTCCCAGAACCTGTACACAAACAGGCAGACCACACAAGTGAAAAAGCAACACACTTTTTATTCCTTTTCTTGGACTTTTTTGCACACAGTGCACAAAGCACCAACAAATAAGCTCAGTTCCTTCTCTCTTTTTTCTTCTCTCTTTCTCCTCTCCCAGCAAGCATTGTCCTCAACCTCCCGACTCTGGCTCCTCGAACAGAGTGAGGCAGCCTCCTTTATAGTGCAGTCAGAAATGTTCCAGGTGCTCTCTGATCTTCATCCAGCAGCACTTCCAGGTGTGGCAGAAGCGCTGCATGGGGACCCAGAACTGCTCCAGGTGCCCTCAGATCCTCTTCTTCAGTCCACGGCTCCAGAACTGTCCACGTGTGCCCTGGCAGTGGCCATGGGCCCCAGCAGGGTTGAGCTTCCAAGCTCCAAGCCTGTGGCCCTGATGCAATCCAGGGGGATTGCCCTGTTGTATTCCAGGGGAGGTATTGCTGTGGACATGTCCTCTCCCCCAGTCCTTCCATTAGAAGGACGTCCCGACTGGGTAAGGCCCCCAGCCATCCATCACAGTAGGTAGAAAATAAAATAAATAAAGCAGAAAATAAAATGTATTTGCAAATAATGAATCAATTGAGTTAATCACTTTGAGTTGCTTATTTCAGGCTGAGAAGTAGCAGAGGTATTATTTTGGAAAAACTATTACTTCTTCAAGAATTTATTGTTGTGATATGATTACAAATGACTACTGACTGACTGTTATAAGATGTACTCATTGCCAGCAGTAACCAAGTTTATTTAAAAGAGATTCAATTTTTCTGTGTTGACGTTCACTGCAGTGCACACTCATGTATAATGCATTCGCTAGTATAAAGCCCACTCTACATGAATATATATGTTTAGGCATGATGCAAAATGCAATGTGAATTATGCTCATCAAGCAATTGTAATCTAGTATGTAAAATGTATGTATTAACAATTGAAAAAAATGTGGTGTATAGAAGCATCATATCTGCTCCATATTCTAATGATCTAAATGATTCCAAAGAGTGACTTTCCATTTACTCATCTCTTAGCTTTCACCAAATCAAATTTAACTCACCATCAACTGCTTATCTTTAGGAATTTGGTCACATTTCAAGATTTTTAGACATGTAACAGACTTCATACCCAAATGGCTAAAAGCTGTGGTTAAAGTATACAATGTTACTATAGGATGTGGGCAATCCCAACCACCATTTCAAGGCAAACTAATCCCTAACTTAAGGAGAGAGTGAAAGAGAAGAACCATAATCTTGTCATGGGAGAAACTGGGGTTTCCTGGTGACTAAAGACAGTAGTATGAAAGTCTGAACAAGGAGCCACCTACTGAAAGGACACAATATAAAATGATTTGTAAGTTTCAGACACCAAGCAACCCCTTGGTGAGGGTATTTATACTAATGCCACTAACAGCAAGAACTACAATAAGACATATGGCAGGGTTCCAGACGATTAAGCATTAATTCTTATGGCGGTGTTACTTTTACATCAACTACATGAGGCATAATGACATATAGTGCATTCCATAAAGTTTGACACAAAAACATCTTTCCTTGATTTATCCCTCTGCTCTACAGTGTAAAAATACAAATCAAACATTTTAGACATGATTAAAGTGCACATTACACACTTTAACTTAAGGATACTTGCATACATTTTGGTCACACCGTGAAGAAATGACAAAACTTTTTCTACATGGTACCCCCATTTCAGGGCACCATAAAGCTTGTGACAATTGTTGCCATCGTTCAACATGATGACAAGAAACTATTAGGAGGCTGGAAAATAAGAATAAAATCATTACAGACATCAACAAAACCTTAAGATTAAGGTCTGGAATATCATTAAGAAGAAAGAATGCACTGTTGAGCTCAGTAATCGCAAAGGGACTGGTAGGCCAATGAAGACCTCCATTGCTGATGACAGAAGAATCCTCACTATCATAGAGAAAAAGCCTCAAACACCCATCTGACTGATAAGGAACAGTCTTCAGGAGGCAGATTTTTATGTGTCAAAAAGTACTATCTGCAGAAAACTTCAGGCCACACTCAAAGATCCACACCAATAGTTAGCACAAAAACAGGATAGCCCGATTACAGTTTGCAAAAAAGAGCCCACAGAGCTTTCGGCGCGGTAGGATCGGCCTTGACGGGAACCCCTGTGCGGTAGTGCGTTACACGGCGGAATGGAAAGTTCGTTAGAGCAACGGTACGCGTTGAAGACGAAGACCATGCTCATTGCCTTCTTCGGAGTGAAGGGGATCATCCACTACGAGTTTGTCCCGCAAGGACAGACCGTGAATGCTGCTTACTACTTGGAAGTCCTGAAAAGGCTGAAAAGAAGCGTCGCGCACAAGCGAAGGGACATCAAGGACAGCTGGAAGCTTCACCACGATAACGCGCCCAGCCACACCGCCTTCATCGTGAGCACCTACCTGGCCCGGGTGAACGTTCCGGTGGTCCCCCAGCCTCCCTACAGTCCGGACGTGTCGCCTTCTGACTTCTTCTTGATTCCACGCTTAAAATCAGCGCTGAAAGGAAAATGCTTCGACTTGATCGAGGACATCCAAGCAAATGTCAAGGCAGCCCTTGCAGCCATCCCGGAACAGGCCTAAGTGGACGCCTTCGAGTCATGGAAAAGCCACCTACAAAAGTGTATTGATGCAGGAGGTGCCTATTTTGAAGACTATTAATTAGTTGTACCGATTTGCTCAATAAATTTGTCTTTTTGAACAAAGGCTCATTACTTTTGAATCCTACCCTGTATGGCTGTCACAGGCACTGGCACACTTCTCTTCATTGATGATGTAACAGCCATCACACAATGAATTCTGAGGTGTACAAAAACATCTTTTCTGTTCAAGTCCCATTAAATGACTCAAAAATATCTGGACAGTGCTTCATCCTACAAAATAATGATTCCAAACATACTTCTAAGGTAATATGCAAGTTTTTCAAAGCTAAAAAATGGAAAATTCTTTAATGCCCAGGCCATACACCAAATTTAATTCCAATCGAGCACATCTTCCTTATGCTGCAGAGGAAACTTAAGGGGACAATCCCCTGAAACAAGCAGGAGCTGAAGATGGCTGCATTAGAGGCTGGGCAGAGCATCACAAACAGAAGATACTCAGTGCCTGGTGACGTCTATGTAAGCAGTCATTGCATGCAAGAGATATGCAACAAAGCACTAAATCTGACTGCTTTAATACACCTACCATTGCTATGTCCCAAACATTATGGTCCCCTGAAATGGGAGCCATTTATAAAAAGGGTTGTAATTTCCACATAATGTAACCAAAATGTATGCAAATACCCTTAAATTATACACTGCAATGTGTACGTCAATCACATCTGAATTGTTTGATTTGTACTTTTAAACAGCGGAGCAGAGGGGTAAATCAAGGAAAAATGTGTCTTTGTCCCAAACATTATAGAGGGCATTGTATATACATACTGTATGTGCACTTACTCACACTGACAAGAGTTTACCAGAGACAGAGGCACCACTGGGATGACACAGGACAGTAAAAAAGCAGGCAACCTCACATATGCTAGGAATATCTGACCCTCTCCTTGATCAGACAGTGAGGCCAGGAAGGAAATGCCAGGGGGCACAAAGTCCTGGAATTGAAATTGAACATGTTGTTTCTCTGATATAACAAGTAACTGGTGAGGGGTCTTGGTGGCTTGCATCTGTAAAGGCAACTAAAGCCTCAGAGGTGCATAGTCACTACAAGAAGCTCTAAGGAGTTCAAGCCTTAAAGGAAATGAAAGCCTATTCATGACCTCAGACGTTAACAGAAAACTTTTCATTAAATCTGTTAAAGTTATGAAAACAGACAGCAATGTTTTGTTTAAAGGTCTCAAAGAGTTAACTTTTCTGTTTTTTAATATCTTTATTTATACAGTATTTAGATAATTAGAAAATGGAAAAAAAGTTGAATTGGGAATGTTTTTGGGTCACTTTTTGCCAAACAAGATCAGGGACTGGAAATGGCTATCACTGCATAAGATAAGAGTTTATTGTAGGAAACATTCACATACAGACACGTGAGTCATCCAGACTTTGGACTAGTATCAAGGTAATAAAAATGACAACAATAGCTCTAAAAATATGACCAGATATAGATCAAGAATGTTGGACTTTTTAAGTAATTACTGTCCCATTGACTAATCACAACTGGTGATAAATTTTAATAATTACACTGTCTGTGTACACTTTTGCCAGAGGTCTCTCTCTCTCTCTCTCTCCTTTCAAGTGATGGACTGCTCTGCACTGACAACCAATTTCAAGATAAATGGAGGGCAAAGTGCCAAGCCAGCAGAGAACACTCCTGATGCCACCCACAGCCCGTCTACCCAACAGACTTTAACTTTACTGCCAGCCTCAAACAGCCAAGAAACAATTAAATGATGAGAAAACGTGGTTGAAGTAATGTTCAGCAGGGGAGGAGATTTAAATGTGATGCGATGGTATGCATACCTTTAACAAAGCATTTAGTACACAATCAGCAGGTAGATAAAACCTTTGTAGCATGTATTGGTCACCTACATTGCAATCTGCGTAAATGCAATTAGGAATGAAAAAACGACGTGGAAATTAAAGTGCTAATATGGGATTTAAAAGACATGTGAGGATGGGAAAAAAAAAACAGATACATTAGAGGTTGATTATAAACACACTAAGAATGTATTTCCTTTTTTTGAGCAATCAGTAACATCATTACTGTACTTCTGACAAAAAAGGTAAACTTTTTTTTTGTTGTTTTAAAGGGCAGGCAGTGTGGTATAGTGGCAAAGGCTTTGGACTTCAAAGCCTGAGCTTATGTGTTCAAATTCCACTACTGACACTGTGTAACCCTGAGCAAGTCACTTGACCTGCCTGTGCTCCAACTGGAAAAACAAAAGAAGTGTAATTGTTCATAAATGTTGTAAGTCGCCTTGGATAAAGGTGTCAGCCAAATAAGTGTAAACATAAAAGATTTAAAATAGGCAGGTTTTGTGGCTTGATCAGGGTCATTCAGTGAATCCCAAGCAATGTTAACACTGGCCACTTTGTTGATTTAGTTCAATTCTCTAGTGACTGGGTCACATTGACAGTTACTATCCATCTGCTCACACTTCTTAGATGTTTGAGCAGAGGTCAGTACAGCATGTGGCAAACATTTTTTTGCATCCACAGATAAAAGAAATCACCACCGTGCTCCAATATGATGTTCTCACCCAGATTTCCCTAATGAATTCAGTGCAAAAAAATACAAGACTTTGTAGAAACAGTATGAGATGTTAGTGATCTAGTATAGCTGTTGGATTTTCCATGAGTTTAAGGTTTACATCAAATTCATTACATGCCTGAATTCTGGCACAAACATATGGGTGTCACTTTCAAAGACAGCCTGTCACAAGTCACTCTACCACACCCTTGCAATAAGCAATTATTAAATATTTCTTCCACAAAGTAAAATTTAACAGGGAAAAACAGCAGACACAACATATAAATAAACATTTTTATAGTTTAAGCCTTAAAATACCCATCCCACATGCTTTAAACACATGTAAACTTAAAAAACACACTTTGTTAACACATATGATATGTGGATGTCAGGCTAAGGATATGAGTAACATCTCGCTATTATAAAACATTTTAACTTCATGCAAGACAAGACAGTGAGACAGGAAAATAGGTGCTCTACAGGCATTTAAATCATTGACACGCAGAGCGACAAGCAGCACAAAGTCCATTTCTCCTTAGCGTTCATTCAGCTCCCCACCCCCTTGACAATGCGAAGTGGCAGGAGCGTACTGCGCCTCCGGGGAGGGGGGTTTGAGTAAACGGGTGTTCAGCCCTCACACACCCCCACTCCTCCTCCTCCTTCCAAACGCGCAGAGTGACAAGCAGGCATTTTGGCAGAAGCAGCACAAAGTCCATTTCTGCTCAGCGTGAGTTCAGCTGCCCCCCTTCACAAAGCGAGTGCAGACACATTGACGTCTGATCGCTGCGTGCAGTGTGCAGTGTTGGTCTGCTGTGTTTAAGAATGTAGAAAGTGTTTAAGAGCATAGGAAGTGTTTATAAGAGTGTGGGAAAGGTTAACAAGAGAGTGAGAAAGGTTTATAAGAGTGTGGGAAGGGTTTATAAAGCCTTAAAATATGTATAAATAATAAAATAAATATAGGTCGCTACTTCGCGGATTTTCACCTATTGCGGGGGGCTCTGGAACGTAACCCCCGCGATAGGTGAGGGATGACTGTACATTGTCACACAAGTCAAATGGTGAAAGTATGGACCACTGAGTGATATTATACACAGCTTTGAGGTGAATGTAGAAAATTAATAAAATGAAAAAAAAACAAAACAAATTTAATCACTCTGGAAAATATACATTATTCAATGTACTCAGAGTTTTCTCCCAAATTTGTTAGCCATTATGGATGCAGTGAGATGTCTAGCAAAATGACTCCTTTTATTGGCTAACTGAATTGATTACAATATATAATCTTTTGAGGCAACTCAGGCCCCTTCTTCACGCAGTTTGTAATGAGAACAATCTGTCTGAAGAAGGGGCCCGAGTTGCCTCAAAAGCTTGCATATTGTAATCAGTTCAGTTAGCCAACAGAAGGTGTCATTTCGCTTGACTTCTCATTTCTCCGAAATTTTAAATATATGCTTTTTAGGTTCATTAGCAACTCAGGTATGAGTAGTTATTAGTGTATGCATGAGTGTGCCCAAAGAAGGCTTCACCCAATCCAGGGTCAGTTACCACCTGACATCCATGTGCCTATCAGGACAGTCATTTGTTCACTACTAGCCTGGTTAGAACAGGGATAGAGGGATGGATGGACAAGCAATGTATATACAGAGAAAAAACAGCAAATTAAGTTAAGGTCAAAGTCCAACAAAAAATGCTCTTGAGGACCAGGATTAAGTAACGTTGTTCTAGATATTGTCCATAAACAATCTACTGATAAAAAGAAATACAACAGTCAATGTGATCACTATCACAAAAATCAACATTCTTACACCATTCAATTTCTATGTTTATATGGTGTCCAGAACCAGTTCCAACAGAAGTGGGTGCAAGCCACAAAACAGCTCCAGCCAGGGTATCAATCCATCAGAGTGCCCATTCACACACACACACACACACACACACACACACGCACGCACGCACGCACGCACGCACGCACACATACACAGACACATGTACAGAGGTGTTATTTTGGAGTAGCAGATTAACATAACCCAATCGTTTTCAAACTGTGGGCCACAGCAGTCCCAGCGATCAAGACCAATTTTAAAGACTTTATTTAAATTGTCTCACGTAGTTTTTAAATTAACTTGAAATGTTCTGCAACTGTTACATAAAAGTAGTCCTGTATCATTTAGTTATAGACTAAAGCTACATTTTTCAACCTGTATACTGTGCAAGCCTTGTCAGGTGATATGCGAGGGCCAAACCCGAGTCTCCATGATCAGCAGTACTTCAAATCCAATGCTCCATCTTATAATGCATCTACCGCATGACTGTACTTCTGTCTCTCTTACTTAGTCTCATTCTCTTCTTCGGTGTACACTGTCCCTTCTTCGGTGTACACTGTCCACACTAATTTGAAGTCTCCCACTGCTCAAAGGGACTCTAAGGTAATAGCTTCCTCTCCCTCTTTCTCTCCAACTATTTGACCCAATCCATGCCATGCCAAGACTGATTGATTTTTATAAAAAAGACCATTTTAACAGGTGATTGCTCTCTTTCTCTACCAGAAATGAGAAGTTTACAAAGCATCTCTCTTTATCCCAAGTCTGGTTTGTCAACATTAAAATATTATTGGTCTTGTTAAAAATGTTTCGTATACTAATAATTTAAGAAAAAGTTTAAACATTAACAGATGCAGAAGACTATACAATGAGGAACAAATAAGAATAATTTATTAATATAATAAAGTATCTTCCATTTATTTAATTTAATGTTCATTAATACACATCAAAAACAGATAGCTTTTGTTTTGAACAGAATCTCCAATGTTCTGTAAACTTTGCTCTTCCTTCATGAATAAATCCAGGAGGAGGATAAACCTAGATACAGAAATGCCTTCACATTAATTTGGAACCATTGTGAATTACTTCTTTGTAAGTTAAAATATTTATGGAAATTTTAGGCTAAATTTTACTCCACATCAAACTGCATTACTATTTGTTACAATCATTTGGCATACATAAGAAAGAATTAAAGAAACAGACCCACACAAAAGAAATTTATTAGTAATCCTTTAGTTTCCTAAAAACTACCAGTGAAACTTGTAAGGCTTTTGCTATATTTTTTAAACACAAATTAAATTAGAAATAGTAGACACCCCAAAGATTAATCCAACTATATCCCAGCACTCCATTTTAAGCAAGTTAAATTCTTTCACTGGAATAGATCTAACCAAACTACACAGAATAATTTCTCAACTGAAATCCTCTACCTGTGCCATTGACCCAATACCAATTGGCTTTTTCAAAAAAGTCTCTGATGTGCTATTTTAGAGTGTACTTGACATAGTAAACTCATCATTAAATACGGGGGTCTTCCTCAACTGTCTTAAGACTGCTGTTGTCAAACCCATGCTCAAAAAAATAATCTTGACTCCTCTGTTTTTGATAACCTTAGACCAATTTCTAACCTGCCTTTCTCAAGTAAAATTCTAGAAAAGGCAGAAATTAAGCAGCTAAATGACTAGTTGATTCAACATTCTATTCTTGACAAGTTTGAGTCAGGTTTTAGAACAAATCACAGTACAGAAACTGCACTGGTTAAAGTAGCAAATGATTTACGGGTTAATGCAGAGAGAGGCTGTATACATGTTCTTGTTCTCTTAGACTTGAGTGCAGCATTTGACACCATAGACCACAGTATTCTTAAAAATCACCTTAGACAATAGGTGGGCTTCTCTGGTAGTGCCTTAAATTGTTTTCAGTCTTATTTAACAGGTAAAAAATTCCTTGTTAGTTGTAGTGTTTGTACTGTGGAGATACATGATATTGTATATTGTATACCATAAGAATGTATTCTTGGTCCGCTGCCCTTTTTAATCTACAGTACATGCTTCCATTAGGTCAGATTATCTCAAAGCACAAAGTGAGCTCCCACAGCTCTGCAGTTGACGCACAGCTTTATTTATCTATAGCATCTGATGACCCTGAAGCTCTTGGCTTCATGATCCAATTTCTTACTTGTATTTCCGAATGGATAAGTAGCAACTTTCTCAAACTAAATAAAGAGAAAATAGTAATCTTAGTGATTGGCAAACATGGATATAGTGAGGGTATTAGAAATAAACTTGATCCCTCAGTCTTAAAAGTTAAGAATGATGTAAAGAATTTAGGGGTAATTATTCACTCACCTAAACTTTAAATCTCATATTAAATAGATTACTAAGTCTACATGTTTTCACTTAGGGAACATAATAACAGGTCTAATCCATATTACTAACCGAGAATGCTAAACCGGATGGACGCAGGGACATCCGGCCATGGGCCGTAGCCGCAAAAAGATGTACTGCGCAGGCGCCCCAAGAAATGAGGGGCCGCGAGAGGCGGATGAGGGGCCGCGAGAGGCGGACAAGACCACAGAAAAAAGGAGTCAAAGAAATGAGGCGCCAAGAGCACAGAAAAAAGGAAAAGGCACAGAAAAAAGTAGTCAAAAGCAGGCGCCGCACGAAACCCATTGCACACGAAACTAGCACACAAAAAAAAAGAAGACGCTCGCGCACAACAGCAAGGCACCCCCCCCCCCCTACAGGCACCGGACGGGACACACACCAAGAGGGGGATTTAACAAGCCCCTGGAACACAAAAAAAAAGAACACAAAACCACCCCACACACCCTACAAGCAATGGACGGGACACACACAAAGAGGGGGATTCAACAAGCCCCTGGAACACAAAAAGAAAGAAGACGCTCGCGCAACAAAAATCCTCACCCCCCCCCCCCCCCCCCCCACCACACATCAATAAGAAGTGACACCCAAAGCCACATATCTAAAGGAAACGTCCATATTAAACATACGTCATCTCAACACCTTCACACTAGGCAGC
This sequence comes from Erpetoichthys calabaricus, assembly GCF_900747795.2. Taxonomy (NCBI): domain Eukaryota; kingdom Metazoa; phylum Chordata; class Cladistia; order Polypteriformes; family Polypteridae; genus Erpetoichthys; species Erpetoichthys calabaricus. The sequence goes on from NC_041394.2 coordinate 294,183,043, forward strand.
ATAGGTGGATCTCCTTACAATAAAGCACTATTAACCGTTCAACTGCAGAAAAGGCTCCATATTAACAGTGAGTGCGATCCTCCTTATTACTTATCCATATTTCGCACGCTGAGGAACAAACAAGACATGAATACACGGTCACGGGTACAAAACGATTCGGATCGGATAACGGGACCCAAACACACGAACACGAATGAAACAAGAAAATACACGGCGGTGCATACAACGCGCTTCGGAAACTCCGGGAGAAAAAATGTCTCAGATCAAAAAACGCAAAGCTCAAGTGACCCCGTTACAGAGACGTGCCCAAATGGACAGACACAATGAACGTAGACGCATACAGCGCGCGTCTCAAAGTGCTACATTGAAACAAGCACGATTTCAAAAGAAAGAGCTCGCGTCTCAGACATACAAAAAAGGGAGCGAAGAGACAGAATAAATGAACGCAGACGTGTACAACGCGCATATGACCTGCCACAAAACAAGCAAGCAAGACTCCAAAAGCAGAGAACTCAACTGACCGACATACAAAAACAGACAAAGCTCGATACAAACAATGCACAACGTAGAGTGAAACGGACTTTTCACAAAGCGGAGGCGAATCAATTAAAAGTCAAAAATAGCGCGTCACAAATAATGGACATGCAACAACGCGGCACTCAAACGCCACAAGCAAAACATGCCAGTCGCGGACATCAACACCAGACACCTGCTAAACGATTACGCCAGTTGGCTGACAACGCCTTCAATAATGAGTCCACTATTGAGGAAAATTCATTGGGATTAATGAATGTCATTTGCAATCATTGTCATTCACTTAACTTCCCAGAAGAAACAACTGGCAATACAAATAATGAATTTACACGTTGTTGTCAAAAGGGTCAGATTAGACTGCCTCCTTTACATTCATATCCTGAATATCTACAGAAGCTTCTAACTAACGATGTGCCTGAAAGTAAAAACTTTATGAACTGCATTAGATCCTACAATAGTTCATTTGCTTTTACATCTACCGGAGTACATATCAGGCCACCAAAAGGCAATGGCCCATACTGCTTTCGCATATGTGATTAACACAACGCACTATATTATGTCCAAAAAATATTAATGTTAATCACATTAATAACCAGGTCATTTCATTACTTCCTGGAGAGACACGGCTCTTTCTAAGCTCTGACAAAGTTGACTCTTATGACGACAATGAACATCTGAATTTCCCCTTAGAATATTTGAACACTATTAACCCGGACGGATGACCACAACACAACCTTACCCTTAAAAACGGAACAATTATCATGCTATTAAGAAACCTTAACATTAAACAGGGTTTATGCAATGGCACACGTTTAGTCGTCAACACCATGACACACAATGTTATTCAAGCAACAGTTCTTACAGAATCACATGCTAACAATACTGTTCTCATTCCTAGAATTGACCTTACGAGTTCTGACCTAGAATTACCTTTTACATTGAAACGCCGACAGTTCCCCATTAAACCTGCATTTGCCATGACCATCAACAAATCACAAGGACAAACCATGGACAAGGTTGGCATCTACCTCTCTGAACCCGTTTTTGGACATGGACAACTTTATGTTGCCTTCTCACGTGTTCGACGTTCATCTGACGTTAAAGTTAAAGTTATAAATGATCCATGCCAAGGAAGACTCATTCAAAGACAAGACACCATCTTTACTACTAATGTTGTATACAAAGAAATATTCCAATAAAACATTACTCTATGCCAAACACTCTATTTTTTATTTATATAGGCATCATCCAAACCTACACACTATTCTATTTCTAATTCATACATCTCACTCTTTGTCATGCCCCAACGCCAGGGGTTGGCGAGCGAAGCGAGCAGGGGGCGGAGCCCCCTAGTATTTGCCAATTCACAAGACACTGAAAAATTGGTTCACACTTTTGTTTTAAGTCGACTAGATTACTATAATACACTCTGAACAGGACTGCCTAAGAAAGACACCAATTGGTTACAATTAGTGCAGAATGCAACAGCCAGAATCTTAACTAGAAAAAGAAAATTTGGGCACATTTCACCACTTTAGCGTCATTACACTGGTTACCCATGTTATTCATAATTGACTTTAGTATACTACTAATGGTTTACTAAGTCTCAAATAATCTGGCTCAATGCTATATTTTAGAATGCCTTTCTCCCTACACCCCAAGTTGTAACCTCAGATCTTAAAATGGAGGTCTGCTTATTATTCTATGAACCAATCTAAAAAGAAGAGATGAGGCGGCCTTTTGCTGTTATGCACCCAAAATCTGGAATACCTTACCAATAGAAAATCTCCAGGCTAGTACTGTGGATCGATTTAAAAAACTGCTAAAAACCCATTATTTTAATATGGCTTTTTCATAGATACATTTCAATTGTATTCCTTACAAACTACATGGGTATAGAATGATCACATTCTTCAGGGATCTGCAATCTGTACTAATCTCCGCTTTTCTCTCCGGTCTTTTTTGGTTCTTCTGTAGTGGCGATCTGCACCACCACCACCTGATCAAGGTACTATGCAGCCCCCTGCATTGATGGATTGAAGGCAGGAGTCCCAACTGTCCACAAGACCAACATCATCAAATCCTAGGTCAATATTTAATAATTTAGAAACATTTTAAAACAGTTTTAAGGTGGTATGCCAAGAAAAAAGGTTGAGAACCCCTATGCCAGGAACATCACATCTGATTACATATGCGTCCACAGTCTACTATAATTAAACATTTGCTTTGATTAATAGCTCTGCTATTATTCAAAATCATGCACTGTGACTACTGCTAGCAGAAACCAAGATTCAAGATCATGCTCAGCTTTGCTCCATTTGGTTTATATTGTTGGGTTGCCCTGATTAAATGGTACAACACTTTGGAGGGCCTTGCCCTTAAAGCACGCTGGGAAACAAAGACGTACGTCACATACTTTTAGGAACATTGGTTGAAAAACCATTGTTGGAGGAGAATTTCTGATGAGACAGGGATGAAGGATGTCAGTGCGATGACACAAGCAAACTGGACTGGAGGTAGGAGGAAATAAATTTGTATCTGGCCTGTATATTACAGTAGATGGACGGAGAAAAGCCGATGATTTAGAGTGGTTCCATTCCTTATACACCAAGTGGCACTGGATCTCATGTGGGAACCCAGGTGGGATACCCGCAGGGTTGCTAGGGAGATGGAATCCAGAAGCACAGCCCTGTCAGAGTCCCTGGGGATAAAGAGAGGACACTGTCGGGGGAGGACCTCCCTACTTTTCCTATGGCCCAGTGTTTCCTACAGGATATGATGTAAAACTGGAAGCACTCCCGGGTTCAGCATAAAATAGAGGCTGATGCCTCATATCATTGAGTCAGAATTGGGAAGCAGTGGGCAATACTCAATGGAGGTGGAGAAAGAGGAAGAATTGTCAGTTTATTGTTCATTTACTGAATAATTGTGGGACATTGCTGGAAGGAGGTCTATAAAGGTGCTTTATAGAATAAATATCCTTAATTTTATTCAAATAAATATCCTTGATTTTATTCTATTAACATGTGGACCTTACTTTATTATTTGTTATTTAGCATTGCCTAATCTTATTTTTATATTTTTCCTTTTCCTTTCTTCATCTTGTAAAGTACTTTGAGCTACATCATTTGTATGAAAACTTACTATATACATAAATGTTGTTGTTGGTTTATTGCTAGGTTTGTGGCTCAGGGCTCTCTGGTGCCCCTTTGTGGTTACACCATGCAGACATGGGGAGAACTGTATGCAATTAAACACCAACAATGTTAAACACAATTTCAAACCCATGATAACCTATAAGTAGGTAGTGCTACCCATTGCACCTCTGTGACACGCTCATTAAAACAAATTTGCAAATGTCACTTTGCATAGTATGTCACTCTGTGCCAATGGTTGAATTCAATCTGTTAACTGAAAACGAAATAAAGATCACTGCTAAATAATTCAGTGACTACAGGAGGATTATTAGAGTTACTCATATTTGCATGTCAAAACAATCACCTGCCTAACCAGTGCATAACTACAGCAACTTTCCACAAGTGTCTTGCTGGGAAAGGTGCCAGATGAAAATTAAAAAAATATATATATAAAAGAATAAAGGATTACTGTGTTGGATAGCTCACTGCCTGTGTGGAGTACACATGCTCTCTCCAAAGATGTTCAGCTTAGGTTAAATGGCAATTCTAAATTGGGCCAGTTTGGGTGTGAAGAGTATTCATGAGTATGCCCTGTGATAGACTGGCATCCTTGATTTGAGCATTGGACACAGTGTTTCTAAGATAGACATTGGCTTCCTATAAGTCTGAATTGGATAAGCAGGTTAGAAATGTACAGCTGGGTGGCAGGCTAAAGGTTGGATTTAATAAAAGGTGGGAGATTTGGTGCTGTCTAGGATTACAGTTATGCAGTCTTACTCCTCAAACAACTGTGTTGATGGCGAAACCTAAATTATTACAGAATTTTTTTGAAAGATGACTAATAATTTAATAAAGATTTTATGCACTGCATTCAGTTCCAAAATCAGTTTATAGAACAGCAGGCATACATTACTGTAATTTGTAAGGCCTTAATGCATGGTTGAAACAGCATGAATAAAAAATGAATAAAAAAATAAAGTACATGACAAAAGTCAGTCAGAGAGGAGCAGAGTTTACTATGCTGGTGCTAATGTGCACATCTTGAGGTTATAACATCCCAATATCTCATAATGACTGAGAGCAGCTAACTTGTCAACTTGTCATGTCTTACTTAACAAAGCAAATACTGTAAAAGGGTAATTAAGCAATTATCCATTGGGTAAGGGAGAAAAATGATAAAGAAAATGAAAATTAATATTACAGTGTGACACACTGCTTCTGTAGCCGAGGATCGGACCGCCAAGGTCCCCACCTTCGGCCACCACCCAACTCACACTGCACCCGACCTCCTTGGCCCCTCTCATAGGTGGTGAGCCCATGGGAAGGGGGACCCACGTTGCCTCTTCGGGCTGTGCCCGGCCGAGCCCCATGGGTGCAGGCCCGGCCACCAGGCGCTCGCCATTGAGTCCCACCGCCAGGTCTGACTCCAGAGGGGGGCCCCGGTGACCCACGTCCAGGCAAGGGAAAATGCCGTCCAAAGTTTTCATTCATCATAGGAGGTTTGAACCGCTCTTTGTCTCATCCCTCACCTAGGACCAGTTTGCCTTGGGTGACCCTACCAGGGGCCTAAAGCCCCGGAGAACAGAGTCCTAGGATCATTGGGACACGCAAACCCCTCCACCACAATAAGGTGGCGGTTAAAGGAGGGTGGATGGATGGATGGATGGATGGATGGATGGATGTGACACACTGGAAAACTACTGAACAGTAGACAGGTATACTCCAGTAGGTTATAAAAGAATTCAAACCTTTGGAATTACTCCTAATGACACACAAAACTTGCTATAATTTGATTTTTTATTGCAAACACACATACCTAAATCCAAATTATGCTGCATATGCAATTTTCTTTCAGGTGCAAAGTGCAATCAAATATCCATACTAAACTGTTAAATCTTACCGCCAATGCCATCCATCCATCCTCTTCCGCTTATCCGAGGTTGGGTCGTGGGGGCAGCAGCTTGAGCAGAGATGCCCAGACTTCCCTCTCCCCGGCCACTTCTTCTAGCTCTTCCGGGAGAATCCCAAGGCGTTCCCAGGCCAGCCGAGAGACATAGTCCCTCCAGCGTGTCCTGGGTCTTCCCCGGGGCCTCCTCCTGGCTAGACACGCCCGGAACACCTCACCAGGGAGGCGTCCAGGAGGCATCCTGATCAGATGCCCGAGCCACCTCATCTGACTCCTCTAGACGCGGAGGAGCAGCAGCTCTATTCTGAGCCCCTCCCGGATGACTGAGCTTCTCACCCTATCTTTAAGGAAAAGCCCAGACAGACACCCTGCGGAGGAAACTCATTTCAGCCGCTTGTATTCGCGATCTCGTTCTTTCGGTCACTACCCATAGCTCATGACCATAGGTGAGGGTAGGAACATAGATCGACTGGTAAATTGAGAACTTCGCCTTGCAGCTCAGCTCCTTTTTCACCACGATAGACCGATGCAGAGCCCGCATTACTGCGGATGCCGCACCGATCCGCCTGTCGATCTCGCACTCCATTCTTCCCTCACTCGTGAACAAGATCCCGAGATACTTGAACTCCTCCACTTGAGGCAGGATCTCGCTACCAACCCTGAGAGGGCACTCCACTCTTTTCCGGCTGAGGACCATGGTCTCAGATTTGGAGGTGCTGATTCCCATCCCAGCCGCTTCACACTCGGCTGTGAACCGATCCAGAGAGAGCTGCAGATCACGGCCTGATGAAGCAAACAGGACAACATCATCTGCAAAAAGCAGTGACCCAATCCTGAGTCCACCAAACCGGACCCCCTCAACGCCCTGGCTGCGCCTAGAAATTCTGTCCATAAAAGTTATGAACAGAATCAGTGACAAAGGGCAGCCCTAGCGGAGTCCAACTCTCACTGGAAACGGGTTCAACTTACTGCTGGCAATGCAGACCAAGCTCTGGCACCGATCGTACAGGGACCGAACAGCCCTTATCAGGGGGTCCGGTACCCCATACTCTCGGAGTACCTCCCACAGGATTCCCCGAGGGACACGGTCGAATGCCTTTTCCAAGTCCACAAAACACATGTAGACTGGTTGGGCAAACCCCCATGCACCCTCCAGAACCCCGTCAATGCCCCAGGGAAAATTACAAGCCTCCACCTGCTAAGCCCATAGATGTTACAGATGAAGGGGCACAAACCTGTTACATTTGGCTTTACAAAGTCAGAAACTCCTAAGACTAAAAAAAAATATTCCATTTCTGTGATAATAACATGAAGGATAAATGTTAATTTGTGTGCAATGAATTATAACATAAATGCAACAATGAATAATAATAGAAACACTTGACCACTATTTCCAAATGTGTTTTTCTAAACATTTAAAAATGCATGCTATTATTTTTATTTAATAGAACATGTACTTGCAAAACAATATTGCAACATAAAAAACATTTTGATAAAAACTACCTATGCTGACCGAACTAGTTCATCAATCCCTATTCACCTAACCATTGCAAAATATGATCAAGTTCAGATCTGAAGGTTGCGAGAATGTTATTACCTTCACCATTATAAGTTACCTTATTTCATTTATTATTCACATTTTGAAGATATGATTTCAATTTTACCTTTAGACATCAATCTTTTGAGTCTGTGAAGGGCTCATTTTAAACAGCTTACGTCTACTTCTAATTCCGTTCACAATTATGAACACATCTCTTATGTCACATCCTAATCTACTTTGCTTAAGCTAAAAAGACTCAGCCCCATTCAATCTTTCTTTATGGTTTTTATCCAACAGTCCTAAAATTACTCTAGCTGCCTAGACTTTTCCTAGTGCTGCTATGTCCTTTTTGTAATACAGAGAACAAGCCTGTATGGAATAATACAGAGAACAAGCCTGTATGGAATATTCCAGAAGAAACCTATCTAGTGTATTGTAAGCATAACTTTCCTTGACTTGTGCTTGACACATAGTGCAGAGTAACTCATAATCCTATTAGCTTCATTAAGCACTTCTGTACAATATCTGGATGTGGACAGTGACAAGCACACTAGGAATCTCTAGTCATCTTCATACAGTGTATGTCCAAATATCAAAGCAGCATTTCTGTAATTGTATCAAACATTAACATTTTAAATGATATTAGGTAAGCAGACAGCATGAACTTGGGGCTGACAAGATAAGTAATTGACATACAAAAAACATACAGTCATAAAAACAGTTTAGACTTAAATCAGCACTCATCGAATAGGAGCTCCTTACCTGTTGGATTAACCTGCATATCTATTAAAATCATTCAACACTAGGTAAAGATAGGCATACACTGTGCAATTATAGGCCAACTTACAAGCTCCCAAGTGGTTTACAAAAACTGCAATAAATCACAAGAAATTCACTGAGGGTCATAAAGTCACTATTCATATGGTATAAGATACATTCTGACACGATCAAAGTCTCTTACAGGTTCCTGATGGTTATTTAACATGTCAAAAAAATATTTTATCCACTATCAGTTTGAGTCTGTCAGATGTGAGTGTCGTATAAGCTTATTTTTTGTTTCAACACCCATTGACCAATCATGAAGCAACTCAGTGTTTATTATGTTACTGGCTGCAAAATACTGTATTTGTTGGACACACTGGAAGGAGGGTAGACTGGTCAAGCTGTGACAAAAGAACCATTTCCTCAGAGAGATATCATGATTAGATCTTCAAAGAAGACATATTGCGGAACATTGCCAATCGGGTACAAATTCCTGATAGCATTGCATGTGTATACTTTTAACTTTGGACTTTTTCTTTCTTTTTTCCTCCAATTCACTCAAAATCATCCATATTACTAACCGAGAATGATAAACCGGATATGGACGCAGGTACATGGCATGCCCATGGATGCAGGAGACATAGTGCGCAGGCGCCGACAGCGAGTGAAGTCTGATCCACCGAGAACGAAGGAGTCACAGCTCAATAATGAAGGAGCTCAACTGAGCACAGACAATATGGAACCCTAACCGTCCACACTACACAGCATAGTCAAACCCGACATAGTACGGAAGGTGAGTGCGCCTACAACGTGCGTCTAACACACCGCAGGCAGACCCCCTGAGATGTTACAGACCCCCCAGAGATACGGACTCCACAGCATATGTGAATCACATTACAGTAATACAATAATATGAGTACTCACAGACGGAAGGTGCGTGCGCCTACAACGCGCATCTAACACACTGCAGGCAGACCCCCGAGATGTTACAGACGCCCCAGAGATACGGACTCCACAGCATATGTGAATCACATTACAGTAATTCAATAATATGAGTACTCACAGACAAAAAACACACAACAGGGGCGCAGGCAGAACCCCGAGATGTTACAGACGCCCCAGAGATACGGACTCCACAGCATATGTGAATCACATTACAGTAATACAATAATATGAGTACTCACAGGCAAAACAAACACAACACGCTTCGGCGTCCCGCCCCACAATCAAACCGGAGTACGGCATCCCCAAACGACCACAAAACACAGCATAGTCAAACCCGAGATAGTACGGAGGGCGCATGCGCCTACAACAACTACCACATGAAACACACACACGGCACCGGAGGTATAATATTAGCTCGACTAACGTAAATAGGCGCCTACAACGCGTCACAGCTCAAAAACAAAGGGGCTCAACTAAAGTAAATAAGAAATGAAGCAACGCGCCATAGGTAACAACACAGCCACACAAAAAAGAGGATTCAGCCCCCGGCCCCAGAGTGAAACGGTAATAAGTACGGAGTCTACAAAGGTCCACCATACACAGCATAATAGTACGGAAGGCACGAGTTAGTACGAAAGTTGAAGGCGCCTACAATGCGTAATAAGAATAAACGAACGCTCCGTTTTAAACGTACGTCATCCTCACACGTCCAAACTGTAATAAGAATAAACGAACGCTTCGTATTGAACGTACGTCATCCTCACACGTCCAAACTATACAGCATAAGTGAATCACATTACACTGATGCATTATTAACAGTACAACCACAGAAAACGCTCCGTATTAACAGTAAGTTCAATTATTCATATTACTAACGGTAAACAACGGAGAACTAATGGAGTCAAACTCATTCAAGGATAACACACCATCTTTACTACAAATGTTGTTCATGAAGACATATTCCAATAAATCTTTGTAATGTCCCATGCTATGGGTTCTTTACTTCCTATGTGCGTCATCTACACCTTTACACTCCGATCTATCTCATACATACATCAATGTATTTCAGAATACCCAACGCCAGGGGTTGGCGAGCGAAGCGAGCAGGGGGCGGAGCCCCCTAGTTACAAGAGAAAATGCTACTTCCTCTTCTTCATTCATTCTTCACAGTGTCAGATTGGACAGGAACTATAAAGTCTAGCCATGCAACTCTGCAAAATTGTTCAAAAGGCCTTAAACAGTTTGTAAGCCCCAAAAATCACATAGCGTATGCATGTTTCTGATCATCTATCAGTACAAATGAGTTGCTAACTGTTAGAGGGATACAAATCTTCTAATGTCATAACATGGGTGAAAAATCACATAGTGTACATTGCCCCAATATACAGTATGCCTTTTTTGCCCACTAGCAACAAGCTAGTCTCAACCAGAAGAGCAAAGACTTTTGCAAGGTAGGTTTTGTTACCAAGTTGGAAACGGTAAAAAAATGGACTTCAAGGTACATTATTCAAGACCACAGTTTTCCTTTGGAGGTTGTGAAACATCTTCTAATGGTAGGTTACAGGAAGCAAAGAACAATGTTCATGTCAACGGTAGGCGTTTTTCTCCAAATAGGAGAAACAAATACAAAGGGGACAAGACCACAAAAGGAAGATTCAGGAATCTACAACATATTAAAATTCTGCTTAGACACAGTAGTGTTTCTCATCACATGTTAGCTGTTTTGGGAAGTGCCAGAGAGTGGATCTGATGAAAGATGGTAAAAAATATCACAAGTGTACTATGTAATGGAATAGAATCCTATTTGGGGTTGGTTACTGCATTGTACCCACTGCTGCCATGACAGGCATTATTATATAGGAAAAAGGCTGGTTCCATGAAAAATAAAATTATGGATGGATGGACAGTTGGAGGGTGAAAGACAAGGAAAAAAAAACAGACACAACTTATCAATGCAGTGGATTAAAGGCAACAGAAAAATAGCTACCAACTTGGAATTTCAACATTGGTTAAATAGGGCTGTCACAGACAGGCTAACGAGTAAGTTGCAGATATTTACGGGCAGTGGCTGCAGTAAATGTCTGGCTGTTAAGAAATATAGGGATAATATAAACCAAGTGTTTCAGCCATTTTAAGAATATAAAACAAATGCAAACTACACTTGTGCAACTCGTAAACAAATTGAATTACTAACTGTACTTAAAGTACTGTATAACATGTAAGCAGATTATGAAATGTTAGATCAAGGTCTTACAGAACTGAATCTTCTTAGTGTAGTTAATTCCAGCTTGGTTCACACAAACACTCTGCTGTAAAAGAACTCAGGCCGGCAAGGTATAAAGCCAAATCAGGCTTTAAGATACTAAGTTTACCCATCCATCCAATCAGTTTATGATTTTAAATATCAAAATGAGTAATGGGCTAGATTGGGAAAAAAAATGTGTACGGATGACAACTACTAAAAAATAAAAAATATCGAAATACTTCTTTTATAAACTATATATCTGAACAGTTTTGGTGGAGAAGATGAAGACAGTGGAAAGAAAATCAACCACAAACTGTAAACCTCGCCAGAAATTAGTCATATTAAACAAACACATATTTGTGTGCTTCATTAGAATACCCTATGTTGGCACAAAAAGCTGTTACATAATCAGGTTAAGGTTAAAAAGGTTAAAATATTTGGGGTTGTGATGGATGGCTGGCTGGGTGGAACGACCGAGGGAGAATGAGAGTGTTGCTACTGGACCATGGATCCCTGCAGAGCATGCTGGGAGTTGTAGTTTGGAGCAGCCCTGTTGGGCTCCATAGGTGCCGCCAGGGGGTACTACAGGTCCTTGGAAGAACCACTTCCGCCACACCTGGAAGTGCAGCTGGAAGACGGTCGAGAAACACCAGGAACACTTCCGGGTGCACTATAAAAGGAGCCGCCTCACCACCAATCGGGGAGCCAGAGTCGGGTGGTGGAGGACAAAGCTTGCGAGGAGAAGTACAGCCAAAGAAGAGAGAGAGAGGAAGAAGAAGAAAGGACGGTATATTTATATATTGGTGCTTTGTAGTGTGCTGTGTAGTGGGGAGCGAAGGTAAAATGCTTCCCCACTGAAGAACAAACTTGTGTGTTGTGTTGAACTTGTGTCTGTGTTGGGGTTTGGGGAGTGGTATGCTCCTGGTGGTCCACAGGGTTTTTTTTCCCCTACAGGCATAACCTGATAGAATTTTTTCCCCCAAGACCCCAAGTTTTTAGATATAGAAAGAATACACAATGAACACTCTAACTTATGTACTATATACAGCACTACACTGGCGTGTATATTACCGTTAAACAGTTAACATAACATAGCTGAGGAACCCATCCATCCATCCTCTTCCGCTTATCTGAGATCGGGTCGTGGGGGCAGCAGCTTGAGCAGAGATGCCCAGACTTCCCTCTCCCCGGCCACTTCTTCTAGCTCTTCCAGGGGAATCCCGAGGCGTTCCCAGGCCAGCTGGGAAACATAGTCCTTCCAGCGAGCCACCTCATCTGATTCCTCTCGATGCGGAGGAGCAGCGGCTCTACTCTGAGCCCCTCCCGGATGACCGAGCATCTCACCCTATCTTTAAGGGAAAGCCCAGACACCCTGCGGAGGAAACTCATCTAAAAAGTAAAATGAGGGAGAATGATTCATAAAATCTCACGTACACAAACCTCTGAAGCAGGAACCATATGTCCTTACCAGTGAACACACAATGGGGAGGGGGCTGCTGTGATGTTACTTTGATGAATTGGTGAAGCAACCTGGTACAGCATTATTCAACAATTTCATAACAGAAGTTGTGCAACATAATGAGTACTTCAGAAAGGCAAGACAGTTGATTGCAGTTGACAGCATTTTATAGAGCTACTTGCTTTTACATGTACAGAATAAACATGAGACAGTCCAAGTACAGCGCATGAATGTTAGGCCTACAAAACACTGGAGATGCACTTAACCAAAACATAAATGGAAGAACAAAAATCTAAATTCAGTTAAATTCAGTTTATTTTTGTACAACGCTCTTCACTGAGTGCAGGCTCAAGGCACTGTAACAAGTTTACAGATAAATGCAATTTAAAAACTTCACAAATGACTGGCTTGGAAGCATAATAAGAGGAAAAATGACTGCTTGGGGCATTTGATCATCCCCACAGTTTTATCTTATTTAGTACATAATAGAAACTTGTTTCTTTAGGTTATTTTCCAAAAGGAAATCATGAGCACTAAAAATGAACATTGCAAGTACAGTATTTCTCAGAATGATATAACAGATTAAATATCCATCCATCCATTTTCCAACCCGCTGAATCCGAACACAGGGTCACAGGGGTCTGCTGGAGCCAATCCCAGCCAACACAGGGCACAAGGCAGGAACCAATCCTGGGCAGGGTGCCAACCCACCGCAGGACACACACAAACACACCCACACACCAAGCACACACTAGGGCCAATTTAGAATCGCCAGTCCACCTAACCTGCATGTCTTTGGACCATGGGAGGAAACCGGAGCACCTGGAGGAAACCCACACAGACACAGGGAGAACATGCAAACTCCACGCAGGGAGGACCCGGGAAGCGAACCCAGGTCCCCAGGTCTCCCAACTGCGAGGCAGCAGCGCTACCCACTGCGCCACCGTGCCGCCCCACAGATTAAACATTCTTGCAATAATATATAATACTAAGTGACTGATAACGAGATAATGGTGCGGAGGTTTGTTCATACAGTATCTTGCACCCAATACTGCTGGGATAAGTGCTGGCTCACCATATTCACAAATCAGTTCAAGCTAGCATGAGAAGATTCCATTATGTATTACACTGCACTAACAGAATACAGCCAGACTGAAATGTACCAATCTTAATTTCATTTGAAGGAGGATTTTAAAAATTGTCACAAAACTTAACTGGTAGCCAAAGCAGAGACCTGAAAATAGAAGCTATGTGGCCACACAAGACAAAACCAGCAAACTTCACGGTTTTTAGTGTTATCCCTTAGTCAGGGAGTTACAACTGAACACAATTAAACATTTTCCCTATATGACAAATATGTTTTTTAGGTTTTTCAAATAAGACTTTTTAGGTAAGGAGGTGTTAAGGAAAATACTTTGTAAATAAAAAATAATCAAGTGGACACCATTAATAACTGAATTTAGGATATATGTCTTTTATTACAAGAAGCTTGAGGAAGCTAGGTTCATTTATATAACTCAGTCAAGAAGTATTTCAATTTACACCAACCAACATACAGATAAATGGTATTTTCTTCTGTCACACCTACACTGATCCTACACTAATGTGTAGGTCCCCCATGTGCTGTCAAATCAGCTCTGACCTGTCTATCTATCTATACATTGACTGGACTTGTTTTTCCACTACATCCCACAGATGCTTTATTTGATTGAGATCTGGGAATTTGGATCCCAAGTCAACACCTTCAACTCTTTGTAATGTTACTTAAAATATTCATGAACAATTTTTGCAGTGTGGCAGGTCACATTATCCTCCTGAAAGAGGCCAGTGTCATCAGGGAATACTGTTGCCATAAAGGGGTGTATATGGTCTGCAACAATCTTTAGATAGATTTTACATGTCAAAGTAACATCCACATAACTGCCATGACCCAAGGTTTCCCAGCAGAACATTTCCCAATGCATCACACTGAATCTGCCTGCTTACCACTCACAGTGCATCCTTATGCCATCTCTTCCCTAGGCAAACAATGCATGTGCACACTGCCATCCACACTGCCTAAAATAAAACATGATTCATCAGACCAGGCCACCTTCTATTTCTCCAAGGTCCAGTTCTGATGCTCACATGTCCATTGTAGGTGCTTTCTGCAGTGGATAAGGGGGTCAGCATGGGATCTCTGACTGGTCAGCAGCTACACAGTCCATTACACAGCAAGCTATGATGTTCTGTGTGTACTGATATCTTTCTCCCATGCCCTGCATTATGTTTTTCAGCAATTTGTCACTTCAGACCAGACGAGCTAGCCTTTGCTCCCCAAGCACATCAATGAGCCTATTTTTCCTGCTTCCAACACTTCTAAAACCACTTTCAAGAACTGACTGTTCATTTGCTTTCCTAATGTATCCCACAACTTGACAGGTGCTGTTATAACTAGATAATCAATGTTGTTCAATTTACCTGTCAGTGGTTTTAAATGCTGTGACTGATCGATGAATGTCTTCATATTATCTAAAAGGTCCCAAAATAGTTAACATATTAAGAGTTTGACACACACATTTACCTGTAAAGCAGAAGCTTCTTCTTTATAATTTCTTAAAAAATAAAGTGTATTTAAGATTATAAGGTATAATTAAGATTATCTCATCATTCTCTTGGTAACTTGTTTAGGATGCAATAGGTACAAAATATTTTAGTTACACAGGAAAAGCACACCCAGATCATTCAAAATCACACAAAAATAATATAACCACAAGGATGCACTTCTGGGTCTTACTGTTACAGAAGACAGACATTTCAAGGTAAGGTAGTCATTCACACTCATGGCTTTACAGAGTGGTGACGTGATGCACATCCATTAGTTTAGCAAGCAACAAATTCACTGTACTCTGTAGATGTGGCAATAATGACCCTATAAAATTAAATTATTTTAATCCTTATAATTTTTCACAAGAAATTATTAACATTTTTATGTATTTATTAAAAATATGTTCTGTTTTTATCAGAACTGAATCTCTATGTCAAAGCAAAATCAATTTTTTTACAGATCCTTCTCAACTATATATAATTATAGAACAATTAATGATTTCACAATTATTCATCATATTTGCCAAATAAAATAAAAAATCATATTCCTTGGTATTTTATACAGTTGTTAATAAAGCTCCTAATGAAAAGCACATCTTTCAATTTGATTCACTTAAGTCTTTCCAACACTTTTACATGGAGAACGGCTGAAAGTGCTTACACAAATTTATAATACCAGTTACAGAAACAATATAACATTTGCTGGATGTATAAAGTGTGCTTTAATTAAAATGAAAAATTATAGAAAAACAAACAGATTTTAACCAATTATGATGACAAAGTAGAATTCAAAATAAATATAAGTTAATTATTACAAAGCATGGATCGGCAGTTCTCAGTTCTATGAATATCTCCCAATGACTCTATAAACTGGTAAATGTGTAAAAAGTGCATCACTGTGTTACTAGGTAGTAAGAAACATTATTATCTTTGTTCACGTTAACATGTTACTAAAAAGGAAAAAATGTAACAGCAAGATTTTTATAAAATGCAAAGTAATATTTTTGCTCATGAAGACAATGGTTTGAATGGAACAAAATTAAATTATCAATTTAATAAATTAAATTTGGCATCACTGGTGCAAAATTTACAGTGTTTCTTTAAATAACGTTTTACTGTCATGACATATTGCACTTACATGAGCAGTAACACCCAGCTCCATACAAGGTAACCAGTGTGGTCAACGCAATATAATAGAGGACGGCTTCACACAAAGCTCTACAAATGATAATTTAAATTTACATAATTTTAAACGCATCATGCTAAGGCCCCTAATTGTTTGAAAGTGGTTCTGGGAGCATCAGGATGATAAATTAATAAAACACTGAAGAACTATCAAGTTAAAGTAATTTATTTATTTTCTGTATATATCTATAATACTAGGGCATTGTACCCTGTTAGCCATTATGAATGTAGTGAAAAGTCAAGCAAAATTGCACCTTTTATTGGCTAACATCTTGCCTGAAGAAGGGGCCTGAGTTGCCTCGAAAGCTTGCATATTGTAATCTTTTTAGTTAGCCAATAAAAGGTGTCATTTTGCTTGACTTTTCACTGAATATACCTAGAAAAAGAAGTAACAGAAATTTTACACTAGTTTTCAACAATGTCCCCTTGCTTTTCTGAATATTTCTTAGGTTTTTCCATAAATATACTGCTAAGTGTTCTTCACGCTACTCTGACTTTAACCATTTAAAAATAAAAATTATAAACTGACAGTCATAATAATCTTCACCATAGTTTGTCCACTGACAATTCTTCTGTAAATTTCTACACCTCTCTACACATTTCTCCACTCAAAAGTGATTCTTTTTATCTGTTAATTATCTCACTTGTAGTGACCGTCAAGACAAATTTTTAATAACAAATTTTCTTAACATTTCAGCAAAAATACACCATTTTGTACACAACAATGAAACATGATCAGATAAGACCAAGCTTTCCAATACTCGCCTCTAAAAACTCACATGCCTGAGGCATTATGACTGGAATATGAGACACAAGTAAAGTTAGATTTTTTTGAATAGATGTTTTGATATTAATTTTTTTTTATATTATCCATCATAATTTTAGTCCCCATTGAAGCTTATCGTAACAGGTGCCATGAAAACTTGAGATTATAATTTTTTCAGCATCACTACAAACACCCTTGGGATGAGTGACAACTACAAAAATTACTGTTCTTGGGTGAAGAATTCCTTTAATGCTAATTTCCCCATATTGTGGCAAGATTCTGACAATATAAAAAGACATTGCCCTTCTAGACCTAATAATTTTATAACAGAGGGTTGTTCACTAATTGTGCAATTGTAATATGGAACTGACATGATTACACCCTTACTCTACAAACTGAATGCAATGTGTGTTCAGTAACATACAGACTTGATCTTACGTACTGCATTGTTAAACAAGTGGTACTGAAGTGAGCTGTTAACTTCATGAACAGTTCAACCTTACCAAATGGATTACCTTCCAATAATTCCAAAGCAATTAAAAATGATTTCTAATTAATCATCTAAGTGTAGTATTGTGCCCTAATCAAGCTTGAAACGGGCACATACTTCTGTAATTAAACCAAACCCTAGCAGCAAAGACAAACCAAAAAAGAGTTTATGCTGAATGCACAAATGTGTTTAGTGTCTAAACCAAAACAATGCTGAAAGAACTTTTTTTAATGTATTTATTTATGAAAGTACATATTACAATGGAACAGTTAAAATAATGCAATCAAACAGATAATGGTATAAGAAAAAGATAAAAAAAAGAGTCCAACCCAAAGTACAATGCTCAAGTAATTCATAGACAAGGTTAACAACTAATTAATTTTAAACATATATCAGAACCTTTATCCAAACCCAAAACTGACAATGAGACTTAGTCATAATTTGTCATTAATTTCAATTTCAAACAATAAAAAAAATAAACAACCAAAATACAAATATTAAAATCAAAACACAGTACGTTTTGTTCATAAAGGAAAGGGAATACCAGGTAGAATCTACAATGAAATCAGTGCTTAATACAATATCTACTTTAAAGTATCTCTTCTTCTTCTTTCGGCTGCTCCCGTTAGGGGTTGCCACAGTGGAACTTTCAAGTATCTCTAAAAATCTTAAAACACTCCAGCTGATACACAGATACACAGTTAAACACAAGGGTTTGCTTAAATCCAATATTGTAGCACTTGATGTAAATATAGGGTGAGGTTAATTACCACTGTAATGTATTAACATGTCTTTAAGTTGTAACCATATATCCGTAAACTATTCTAAATACATCCTTCTCATTGACACTGCTGGAATTTCACTCACAAGTATATAATTAACCATGCCTGTGCAGCACACATCAGATTTCAAAACAATCCATTCACTTGCCTGTTCCATGGCCTGTGTACTACAGCTCAAAAGGTGGAACAAAATCGTGCAGAAAGGTCATAGGTTTAAAGCTGTTACCTGATGGCCATGTTTTCATCTGGTTGCCTCTGGCACTTTCTGGACCTAACATACATTTTTTTTTTGTTTTGCTTGGTTGGAAAGGAGTGCGTCTATTTTAAAATCCAGGCATCATTTTAAAAAGGAAGCAATGTTGTGCTGAACAATCAAGAACAACTTTTATTTATCACTGCCCTAGCCCGTTATGATGGGATCATTTACATGAAACCTCAATTAGTCATAAATGACAACATGGCATTCTCCGTCATCAACCTGGAAATTTCCTGAGTAGATTATTCTGGGGTTCTTGACCTGCCTTTCTTCACACATGTGATCCAAGAATTTGTTGGCCAATTCCTGGTGTAGACTGCAAGTGTGAATGGCATTACAGAAAGATGGGATGGGATGGTCCTAGAACTTCCACTGGGAGTTCCTGGTCCCTTCAAGTAACCTCAGAGTGTGGGTTCAAGTGATGGGTCGTTCTTGAACGACTCGTTCATTTTGAACGAATCTTTAATGTGACTCGGGAAGAACGAGTCGTCTCGTGGGAGTGATTCGTTCAGTCGCGCATGCGCATTTGCGCAACTTTCTATAGTTTCTGTATTGGAATTATTGATTCACCTGTTTCAAGTCTTGTGACAGCCCCATTAGCTTAACCAACTCAGTCTGAGCCGGAAACAGAATTGATTAGTTCATCTCTCGAGTCTTCGGGTTTGAGTCGTTCGTTTGTCACGTGACCACTTTCTGGCTCAGTACCTCAGTCAAATACTAACGTAAAATTCCATTTGTTGTATGTTGGATCATATTTAGAAATTATCATAAAATTATCAAAAATATCTAAAACGCATTTTCTTATAAATAAAAAAGATCTGTCAATTTCTGTCACTATGATTTTGTTACTGTTTCTTGAGGATCTGTGGTGTGTTATTTTATAAATAAATAATCCTGTTACAAATAAATAATTGATTAATTTGTCCTTTCATTGTCTTTGTCTATCAGTAAAGTAAACAAACACTAGGCTATATAATAAAATAATCCAAGCCTACAATTACAAAGTACTTATAGTTAATAATCGTACACTATTCTATAGCAGTGTTCATTTTTACTCCAATTTTGAGTTTCTTGGTATAATAATTGTTTTTCCTATGCAGACTTAACATATTGATCTAATATTTGTATAAAAAGATTGGTCAAAAAGGACATAATGACAAAGTAAAAGCAAATAACATTTTGAATTTGAATGAATAAGGTTAGTTTAAAATATTAAGGTTATGATAACTTAAACTTCAAGTTGTAACCCAAAATAAAATAAAAACTGGAGAGTTAAAGTCATTTACTTAAAAATATAATGTGCTAGGGTCACACAAAGGTTTAACCAATAGTTCAGCTGAAGGACAACTGTCACTCAAGACTGTCACCAAGGGAACGGTGACCATTCCACACCCATCCCCCCTTGTTTTGCACTAGGTGAGGAGCAGAGAAGAGTCTAAGACAGATTTTAACACCTCAGGAGAATGAGCACTAGAAAAAGGAGTGATGTTTGGACTCATTTTGTGGCAACTTCAGCCACTGAAGCAAAATGCAACAAATGCAAAAAAAGTTTTTCAACTAAAGGAGGAAGCAGCTCTAATTTGAGGAGGCACCTTAAATCCTCACATCCAACTGTGCTGTTAGCACAAGTTAGAACAGGGACTAAAGATGATAGCCCTGCAGCAAGTGGAGCTGATTTTACCACCAGGACTTCTTTTGCTGGACCTTCGACGGCTTTGGCTGGCACGCTTACCACATCTACAGTATCCAGTACACCAGCAGAACCCACCACCATGCAAGGAGCAGTTAGGCCAAGGAGGCCACAACAGCAAACTTCAATGAGCAGTTTTGTAACAAGACCAATGGATCCATTAAGACAAAGCAAACTTGATGAGGCTCTGGTGAGAATGATTGCTTGTGACTTCCAGCCATTTTCTATAGTGGAGGATAAGGGCTTCAAGGAGTATTCACATCTTCTGGACCCGTCATACAGTCTACCTAGCAGAAAAACACTATCAAAAACTGTAATGCCTAGGCTGTATGAAAAGTTAAGAGGTAATATAATAGACAAAATCAAGATTGCCTCTGCTGTTTGTCTCACAACAGACTGCTGGACCTCTTTGACTACAACAAGTTACATGACTGTGACATGTCATTTCATAGAGGACTTTCAGATGACCTCCTATCTCCTGGACTGCTTTGCTTTGACAGACAGACACACTGCTGCTCACCTGGCAAGGGAGCTGACATGGGTTACAAATGAATGGGGTGTGGGTGACAAAATTGTAGCTTGTGTCACAGACAATGCCAGCAACATTGTTTCAGCCCTGAAAGACCATCTCCACTGGGACCACATACCTTGTTTCGCCCATATGCTGAACCTGATTGTCAGAGCTGCATTGCAGGAGGTCCAAGCAATATTGCAGAAGGTCAAGACAATAGTTGAATACTTCCATAGAAGTACAGTTGCTTCAGACAAACTCAAGGACACACAAAAACAGATGGGTCAAGAGCCGTTGCGGTTAAAACAGGATGTGGCCACAAGGTGGAATTCAACATATTACATGTTGAAAAGATTTACGGAAATCAAAGATCCAATCATCTCCACTCTGGCACTAACTAATGCATCTCTGCCAAACTTGTCACCAGACGAATGGGAAATGTCCAGAGAAATTTTGGACATTATTAAGCCATTTGAGGAGGTCACCACTGAAGTGAGTACAGAAAAGTAAGTAATCCAATATATTTTATTATTATTCATTTTAAAACCACATTTTAAACTCTGTTTCTTATGATGTATGTTCTTCTGTAACCTTATTTTTAACAGAGAAGTATATGCAGTACTGATTTTGATTTTTGTTATAATTAATTTATAAACAATTTTTACTCTTCATAGGTTTGTGACTGCCTCCAAAGTCATTTTGATGACAAGAGGTCTTCAGAAGATTGTTGTCCGATATCAAAGAAATCCCTCCAGCTTTGGCCCTGTTAAAAAGCTAGTGGATTCCCTGATGTCAGAAATGACTAGGAGGTTTGGCAAAGTGGAACACATTGAGAAGCTTGCTGATGCTACTTGCCTCGACCCAAGGTTCAAAAAGCAAGCCTTTGTCAATCACCAAGCAGCAGAAGACACAGTAAAGAGGGTTACAGCAGCTGCAGCAGCTATTAACCCAGCTCAGAGTGAGGAGGAGGAGAATGCTTCAGACCCTAGTGCGACTGCCAGTACAGGGGCCATGTTCTGGGAGGACTGATGAAAGGGTAGCAAGCTTGAGGCCTTCTGCTACCACTTCTAAGACAGATGCTATGATGGAGATGCGGGCCTACCTTGCAGAGCCACTCTTACCCCGCACATCAGACCCTCTGGCCTGGTGGAGGAGATGTTCTGCTGTATACAAAACCCTTTCTGAGGTCATGAAGGCAAGACTTTGCATTGTGGCCACATCTGTGCCATCTGAAAGAATTTTTTCGAAAACTGGGCAGATTATCTCAGACAGAAGAAACAGACTAAACAGACTAAGCCCATCCAAGGTCCGGGAGCTTGTTTTTTTGAACGCAAACATGCCTTAAAGCAAGTCCTAAAAATATAGCCACAGTGTGTTATTTATTTTAAAGCTTATTTATTTGTATTTATTTTTAAAAAGCCTAGCTTGTAGTGCAGTATATATATTTTATAATATTGTGAGTTAATTTGTTAAGGTTGTTAGGCCCCGTGGCTTTATTTTATATATTTTTTTTCATTTAGGCCTATTTTTATTTAAGTTGTTTTTAATTCATTTGGGAATAGTTATCCTCTTTGCTATAAAGCCTTTCTGGCACAAAAGTGTTATTTATTTTAAAGGTTATTTATTTTTATTATTTTTTTAAAAGCCTAGCTTGTTGTGCAATTTTTTTGATATATATATTGTCATTTTTAAGTTAATTTGTTAAGGTTATTAGGCTCTGTGGCTTTAGTATCTTTTAATTTGTAATTATTTTTATGTAAATTATTTTAATTCATTTGTGAATAGTTATCCTCTTTGCTATAAAGCTTTTCTCCCACAAAAATAAATAATAAAAACAATTCAAGAGTGTGTACACAGTGTCTAAAGTGTCAGTGTTTCAAAAGTATAGTTTACAAAGACAATCTGATTTAGTAAATAACTGCACAGTTTAGTAATCAAGTATAAAAGTTATTTAGTTACAAGTTATTAAGTATCATTGGTAAGTACATGTGACTTTTCAGTTAAAAAAAAAACAACTTGTAAACATTGAAGGTAATTTATTATGGCCTAAACATATAGTAAGTGACTCAAAAATGTTTCATAAATCATACAATAAGGTATTGTATTTTATGAAGATTAGAATCCACTGTAAAAAAACAAAAAAACAAAAACAAAACAAGTATGTCTGATACTTGATTTGATCTCTGATAATGCATATGTTGCATTTTGCTTCAGTGGCTGAAGTTGCCACAAAATGAGTCCAAACATCACTCCTTTTTCTAGTGCTCATTCTCCTGAGGTGTTAAAATCTGTCTTTGACTCTTCTCTGCTCCTCACCTAGTGCAAAACAAGGGGGGATGGGTGTGGAATGGTCACCGTTCCCTTGGTGACAGTCTTGAGTGACAGTTGTCCTTCAGCTGAACCATTGGTTAAACCTTTGTGTGACCCTAGCACATTATATTTTTAAGTAAATGACTTTAACTCTCCAGTTTTTATTTTATTTTGGGTTACAACTTGAAGTTTAAGTTATCATAACCTTAATATTTTAAACTAACCTTATTCATTCAAATTCAAAATGTTATTTGCTTTTACTTTGTCATTATGTCCTTTTTGACCAATCTTTTTATACAAATATTAGATCAATATGTTAAGTCTGCATAGGAAAAACAATTATTATACCAGGAAACTCAAAATTGGAGTAAAAATGAACACTGCTATAGAATAGTGTACGATTATTAACTATAAGTACTTTGTAATTGTAGGCTTGGATTATTTTATTATATAGCCTAGTGTTTGTTTACTTTACTGATAGACAAAGATAATGAAAGGACAAATTAATCAAAAATTTATTTGTAACAGGATTATTTATTTATAAAATAACACACCACAGATCCTCTAGAAACAGTAACAAAATCATAGTGACAGAAACTGACAGACTTTTTTTATTTATAAGAAAATGTGTTTTAGATATTTTTGATAATTTTATGATAATTTCTAAATATGATCCAACATACAACAAATGGAAT
Source organism: Erpetoichthys calabaricus (assembly GCF_900747795.2). NCBI lineage: Eukaryota > Metazoa > Chordata > Cladistia > Polypteriformes > Polypteridae > Erpetoichthys > Erpetoichthys calabaricus. Next base: position 294,206,842 of record NC_041394.2, read on the forward strand.
TTTACGTTAGTATTTGACTGAGGTACTGAGCCGGTAAGTGGTCACGTGACAAAAGAACAAACGACTCGAAAGACTCGAGGAATGAACTAATCAATTCTCTTTCCGGCTCAGACTGCATAGGTTAAGCTTATGGGGCTGTCACGTGCTGAACGAACGACTCAAACCCAAAAACTTGTCAGATAAGAGGCGAGGTGAGCGAATCATAGACTAAAGACCCAGGTAAACAATGAATTAATATTTTCTGTTTCTTATAGTATTATAGTTTTGTCTTGTTTGTAGTGTGATCAACATTTGTGTAAGCAGTAGATGTGTTAGGGAGGTAACAGGTAACATTTTAATTATATTTTGCTAAAATGAACGAAATGACTCGAAAAAGGATTCGTTCATTTTGCTGAACGAGACTCAAAGGTCCGAGTCGGTAAAATGATCTGAACTTCCCATCACTTCCCATCATTGAAGACTTCAATGCCACTTCCTGCCATTGACCCTTGTAGAGTTAAGATGTGATTGAGAGCAAGAACTCATATGGTAGGGTTGTTCTGTGGCCAGAGTAGAAAGAGGGGGAAAAAAAAGACTTGAGAGATGGGAAAATGAATATCTGCTCCCTTAGGCACAATATTTTAAACAGTTGTCTGGGGTGCGACTAGACCCTGTGTAGTCAGGCCTAAAGGCAGGCCTAAAGGTAGCTGGGGTGTGTTTCCTGCATTTGTTTTTGATGTTTTATATAATAATTTTGATCCTGAAGACTAAAATAAAAAGTTGCAGTTTTTTATTGCTCGGCTTGTGCTTATAAAGCTGACACTACTCTGGTGCGTCAGTAAAACAGAAAATGCTTCCTTTTGATTTTACAAAATATTCTTGTGGTTGTTTTTAATGTTTTACCAACTAAAGTCTCTCTTCCAAAGCATATATCCTGTAGATATGACACTGACACAAACAGAGGTCATCCTGAAGACAGTCACCATTGCATCTTGTGAATTTCCCATTGGGATTAATAAAGTATCTATCTATCTATCTATCTATCTATCTATCTATCTATCTATCTATCTATCTATCTATCTATCTATCTATCTATCTATCTATCTTATCCAAGTGTAATTACTTACATTTTTGTAAAATCACTCTTTTTAAAATATGAGGGAACACAAAGTGCATCGACTCACCACTAACTCAGACTAACCACAAAAAACAACTTATGTATAAGAAAAAAGCACAATGCGGTCAAGATCTGTCTCAAAACATTGTCACAAGAATGAGTCAGAGACATCATAAAGAGTTGGGGCAGCCACCCGTATAATATGCTCGGCTGAAAAATTGCTTCTTTTTTGTACACGATGTGTATAGATCAGAGTCCAGAACAAAACTGCCTGTACTGAGGCAAGACGGCAGTTTTAAAGGCCTGGAAAGGAAATGACGTCAACGTTGCAGGAACTGGGAGTGGCGTCCTCGTGCCCGGAGGTGACATCATCCTTGGGGCCGGCAAGAGGCAGGATTTCCTGGGAAAGGTCTGCAAGGGACTGAGAGAGATAGTCAGTACACTCCGCCGCCCCCTGGCCTGGCGTAGAATCACTAGTGTTTAGGCCCTTCAGCTGTTTCCCATGCGCACGTGTGTGACAACATTTTAATCGCAAATACTTGCATATAATGTTAAAAAAATAAGTAAACCAAAGGATAGTAAGTGAAATGTCCAAGCGAGAGTGGAAAAAAGAAGCAAGATTGTACAAACCTACCTGTGAGATGCCCTTAATTATTCAAATCTCATTGAGAACCCCCTCCCATTTACTTTCTTAAACCAACTGAATTCAGTTCTTGAGGATGCAGAGAGCCAGAGCCTATCTGGGAAGGCATCAAATGCAACTACTTATACACACACTCACACTCTCATCGGGTCAATTTAAAGCCTCCAATTAGCATCATAAAACATATGTCTGCAATGGAAAAGCCTGAAGGAAAGCCTGAAGATTAAAACAGAAGGAATGAATTGATATCAATTTTGATTGAACTCATACATTTACCAGAGAGTTGCCATTCTATGGTAATGTATATCTGATCAAATGACAAAAAATGACTATTTTCACCATTTTGCTGATATCATATACATTTGGAAAGAGTAAAAAAAATATATATGTATGTATTTTTTCCTTACACAATATTTGTTATACCCATAAATCTTGACAAGTGAAATTCAAGGAATACCAGGGTTTTCAATAATACTCTTTGCATTCCATTTATTAGGCCTCCTTATGCAGGAGTCACTGGGAGTTGAAATCTATCACTGAAGCAAAGAATGCAATGCATGAACCTCACCTGGACTGGACTGGAGTTCATCTCCAAGCACATTCTGAGTCACTCAAAATTGGCCAAGTGAGATTTACCCAATCGATTCAAAAAGCATGTCCTCAGTGTGTACAGGAAAACTAAAATGTCAGAAAGGAAACCCATCCACACAGTAAGAACAGGCACACTGCATACAACAGAACCACAAGCTAGTGACTGAAGTAGGACTAAAGTGCTGCTAAAATGGCAACATTACCTGGTATATCAAGTACAATAATTACACTTCTTTTCTTATTCATACAAACAGAAGTAATACATATGATGATTGTATAATCTTTTTTTTTGCCCCCAACAGATAAATCATTGTGTATGTAGACACTCATTTGTAGATTTTTTTAATCTACTTTACGGACACAGGAGACTGATGCCAGTCTGGCAAATTTGTGCGCATGGCAGTATTTAACCTCTGGAAGAAACACCAATCCACTCCAATCCACAATCTACCACATTCACTCACACTATGTTAGTTACAGAGATGTCAAATACCCTGACATGTACATCTTTGGGATACTGGAGAAAAACAGAATTACCCTTAGAAGAATAGAACCAGAAATGTGAAGAATATGCAAATATGACTTGATATTAACTGGGAACTCTGGAGCTATGAGGCAGCATCAGAACTTGCCACACTGAACAACCATGCCACCCATCTATGTACAAATGGCATCTTAAATAAAGCAACACTGGGAAGGGACATCTAAGTAAGAACTCTGAGTCATACTGCTGTCCAAATAAGAGAAAAAAAATAATATACCCTGTATTTTGACATCTATTGCTGAATAGAAACCCACTGCTATATTTTATGTTATGTATTATTAGAGTGTGTCCTGCAATGCATTATTGCTATGTCCAGAGTTCCTGTTTAATGTGCACTGCTGCCAGGAAAAACTCAGGCCCTGGACATAGCAACACTACGAACAAGATGTTGGATTGAGAAGGTTTCAGTAAGTGGGCAGACCAAGTATATTGCTTCTACCTCACAACTTCATAAACCTGAGTTCAGTTTGCAGATAGTCAAAGTCTGTATGTAGTCTGAATGCCATGTCCATGTCTTTGTGGAGCTTCTCCAGGGTCGGCCTTATCCCAAAGTTTTACATCCTTTTCATGCAAAGCAGTGTATGTTTTAAATTGTTTGTACTGTATGTTTAAATTGTAAGCTATTGATCAATAACAGGGGAAAATTTCAAGAAAACTACAACATTACAGTCATTACTGAAAATTTGTAGAAACATTTTATTTATTTTTTTAAATTTGTAAAAAAAATAAAGACAAAGTGCCTTTCATTGATGCTTAGAGGCTCAATGATAATTTTTCCACTCCTACTTTCTAATTCCACTGCATGTGTTTCAGATACATCTGGTTGTCTGGCACCTACTAGAGAGTATGCCGCAGAAATCATTAAAAAAGTGTCCAGTCACCAGGAGCACAGCTCATGTAAGAAAGTGAGGTGGGGCAGGAAGTTTTTTGAATAAATGTAACAGGCTGAAGAAGAATGAAAAACAAAATATCACACGGTTGTGGCTGAGCTGGGATGATGCCTCACACTATATTTAACATGATATTAATGTGATATAAAAACACAGAAGTAATAGGAGGTAGAGTAAAAAGGGTGTTGCTCCCCTTTATGGTGAAGTAACACATTTTGGTTCTCAATTTTTCCTAGAATTGTTTGGTTTTATATTATACAGTATGTTGGATGGGTCATTTTTGTCACATTGGCTGGTTGGTGCACATGTTGCACTCAGTGCTGACTGAAGAATAGCACATATAATGTATGGGGTGTGTAGTGCTCAGACTGTACAATGCACTAAAGAGGCCTCACTCTTGCAGGTTTCATATTCATAGCTTCAGTGGTTTACTCTACTGTACACATGGCATTACTACTATTATTGCTATTATCTGCATGCCTACAAAAGTAACAAAATGCAGTATTCACCACCTTAATTACTGTACAGCAGAGCTAACAAACACTGTTTTTGTTTTCTTCTTAAGATATGAGGGCATAATGTTTCCATATATTGTTTTTACTAACTCAGTGCAGTCTCACTGCGCTTTCTAATAATGTTACTGCTTTTAAACAGCATAATCTAGTTCAAATTCTGGATTAGACATCTTGCCAGTATGTCATCTGTCATGCTTAAAGACAAAAAATACTGTAGACAATTCACACACATATTAAGACTGTTTTTACTGTAAATGAGTGATGCAGCACTAGGTGAGATTTTCTTCCTGGTTGCCAGGCATTCTATGGACTGACCTGCATCCATTTAAAAGAGGTAAAAGCTGAACTGGTGACCTGTTGCATTATTCATGCTATGCGACATAAACAAAAAAATAAAATCTCTGACTAAGAGAAGACTGTGTATATGTTAACTCATAAACTACTAAAAATGTTTTGACTGTGCTCTTGAAGATGATGCACACTGGGACACAATGCAAAGAGTTAAATGGACACATCTGTAAATAGCAGAAGTCACCTAAACACATGCAAATGTTCTAATTTGTTAAAAATCCAAGAGTTTCAGTGCTGTGCAGTGGTATTTGTTAGGACAGGTTCAGATGGGTATATCTTAAAATATACATTTATATATGTAATATATTTATTTAGATTTTGAAATTTTAAGGAATGTCAAGTATTTTTGATAGAATTCATAAAAAATGCACATGAAACTATAGTTTCAGCTTCAGTATTTCAAGTTCTAGTTCAAGCATCAATCATTACAGGAAAGTTAAATAAGATTTTTTTATCAAAAGATCCATCCATCCATCTATCCATTATCCAACCCGCTATATAATAATAATAATAATAATTCATTACATTTATATAGCGCTTTTCTCAGTACTCAAAGCGCTATCCACACAGGGAGGAACTGGGAAGCGAACCCACAATCCTCCACAGTCTCCTTACTGCAAAGCAGCAGCACTACCACTGCGCCACCTCCTAACTACAGGGTCACAGGGGTCCGCTGAAGCCAAATCCCAGCCAACACAGGGCGCAAGGCAGGAAACAAACCCCAGGCAGGACACCAGCCCACCGCAGGGCGCACACACACACACCATGCACACACTAGGGACAATTTAGGATTGCCAATGCACCTAACCTGCATGTCTTTGGACTGTGGGAGGAAACCAGAGCACCTGGTGGAAACCCACGCAGACACGGGGAGAACATGCAAACTCCACGCCAGGAGGACCCGGGAAGCGATCCCGGGTCTCCTAACTGCAAGGCATTATCAAAAGATAAATGACTTAATCAAAGATAAGTGCACTTTTTCATATTTTCTTATTATTATCAATTGGTATAAGAAAGTGTACAGTCATGGCCAAAATTATCGGCACCCCTGGAATTTTCCTTGAAAATGCACCATTTCTCCCAGAAAATTGTTGCAATTACAAATGTTTTGGTATACACATGTTTATTTCCTTTATGTGCATTGGAATAACACAAAAAAAACAGAGAAAAAAAGCCAAATCTGACATCATGTCACACAGAACTCCAAAAATGGTCTGGACCAAATTAATGGCACCGTCAACTTAATATTTGGTTGCACGCCCTTTGGAAAAAATAACTGAAATCAAGCGCTATAACCATCAACAAGCTTGTTACACCTCTCAACTGGAATTTCCAACTACTCTTCTTTTGCAAACTGCTCAAGGTCTCTCAGATTTGAAGGGCGCCTTCTCCCAACAGCAAGTTTGAGATCTCTCCATAAGTGTTCAATCGGATTTAGATTCGGACTCATTGCTGGCCACTTCAGAACTCTCCAGCGCTTTGTCTTCAACCATTTCTGAGTGCTTTTAGAGGTATGTTTGGGGTCATTGTCCTGCTAGAACACCCGTGACCTCTGACGCAGACCCAGCTTTCTGACACTGGGCCCTACATTGAACCCCAATATCTTTTGGTAGTCTTCAGATTTCATGATGCCTTGCACACAGCCAAGGCATCCAGTGCCAGAGGCAGCAAAACATCCCCAAAACATTTTAGAACCTCCACCATGTTTGACTGTAGGTACTGTGTTCTTTTCTTCATAGGCCTCATTCCGTTTTCTGTAAACAGTAGAATGATGAGCTTTACCAAAAAGCTCTACCTTGGTCTCATTTGTCCACAAGACATTCGCCCAGAAGGATTTTGGCTTCCTCAAGTACATTTTGGCAAACTCCAGTCTGGCTTTTTTATGTTTCTGTGTCAGCAGTGGGGTCCTCCTGGCTCTCCTGCCATAGCGTTTCATTTCGTTCAGATGTCGACGGATAGTTCGAGCTGACACTGTTGCACCCTGAGTCTGCAGAACAGCTTGAATATGTTTTGAAGTTGATTGGGGCTGTTTATCCACCATTCAGACTATCCTTCGTTGCAGTCTTTTATCAATTTTTCTCTTCCGTCCACTTCCAGGGAGATTAGCTACAGTGCCAAGTGTTGTGAACTTCTTGATTATGTTGCGAAAAGTGGACAAAGGAACATGAAGATCTCTGGAGATGGACTTGTAGCCAATTTTTGTTCTCAAATCCTCAGACAATTCTCTGCTCTTCATGCTTAGTGTGGCACACTCAGACACACAACAGAAAGGTTGAGTCAACTTTTCTCCATTTTAACTGCCTTCAGGTGTGACTGCTATATTGTCAGCACCTGTTTCTTGCCACAGGTGAGTTCAAACGAGCATCATATGCTTGAAATAAAACGATTTACACCCACAATTTTGAAAAGGTGCCAATAATTTTGTCCCGCCCATTTTTGGAGTTCTGTGTGACATGATGTCAAATTTGGCTTTTTTTATCTGTTTTTTTGTGTTGGTCCAGTGCACATAAAGGAAATAAACGTGTGTATTCCAAAACATTTGAAATTGCAACAATTTTCTGGGAGAAATAGTGCATATTTTGGGAAAATTCCAGGGGTGCCGATAATTTTGGCCATGACTGTAGGCAAGAGTAAAGATATCCATCCATTTTCTAACCCGCTGAATCCGAACACAGGGTCACGGGGGTCTGCTGGAGCCAATCCCAGCCAACACAGGGCACAAGGCAGGAAACAATCCTGGGCAGGGTGCCAACCCACCGCAGGACACACACAAACACACCCACACACCAAGCACACACACTAGGGCCAATTTAGAATTGCCAATCCACCTAACCTGCATGTCTTTGGACTGTGGGAGTAAACCGGAGCGCCCGGAGGAAACCCACGCAGACACGGGGAGAACATGCAAACTCCACGCAGGGAGGACCCGGGAAGCGAACCCGGGTCTCCTAACTGCGAGGCAGCAGCACTACCACTGCGCCACCGTGCCGCCACGAGTAAAGATATGGTCTGTGTATTTAATAATCTTTATATTCATATAAATAGTCTGCTTCTGAACTATTATTCTTTCATATACAATATACATCCATTCCATCCATTTTCCAACCTGCTGAATCCGAACACAGGGTCACGGGGGTCTGCTGGAGCCAATCCCAGCCAACACAGGGCACAAGGCAGGAACCAATCCCGGGCAGGGTGCCAACCCACCGCAGGACACACACAAACACACCTACACACCAAGCACACACTAGGGCCAATTTAGAATCGCCAATCCACCTAACCAGCATGTCTTTGGACTGTGGGAGGAAACCGGAGCGCCCGGAGGAAACCCACACAGACACAGGGAGAACATGCAAACTCCACGCAGGAAGCAATATTTTTTTATTTCTGCTCAATACTGTTATCACTGTTACACTGTTCATTTACCCTTTTCATTTGTTTGCCTTTTGTTTCCATTCTTGTGCCAAAGTACTCAGACTCTGCCATGAGAAATATTGAGAAAATTCTTTGTTCTGCATAGCTTGTAAACCAAATGGTTCTTTGTACTAAAAAAATGTATCTTCAAGTTAACAAAAAGTGTTACTACACCCTCAAATTTGAAGACCTTACAAATGCAGGATACCAGACACATTGGAAGACCACATCTGCTGTTCAACCCAAAGACGACTGAATTGCTGCTCTCCTTTACCTTTCTCCCTAGAAACTTCATCACATTTCAACAGCAGCCGGAGTACACAACAGCTAGAACCCCGAGAGCACCTAACCTGTGCATTCACTTCTGTCAAATTGTACTGTGGACCCCTGGCAGAGGACAATTGTGGCTTTGTTTTTGTTGTTGTGGTTATTTTGTCACAGCTGGAGATCAGAGGTGACACTGTAAGGGGCAGAACCTTTCCACTGTGCATTTCCCAGCATCAAATTTGGTCCTTTGGTAGAGCTAACACTTCCAGCTGGATACATGGAGTCTCATATCTAAATTTGGATGATGTCAGTGTCATAAAGAAGTAAATATCTTCCGTCTTAACTGAAGTACTAAACATATTTTAGGGCTTCAAAAGAATATCAACTGATACTGTGATAAAATGACAAAGAGACTGTTTACTATCTCACTGAATTTGTGAACTCTTTGAAAATTTTGCTGTTGCCACAACATTAAAAGTGAGCACCTATTACATTCCCAGTTTTTGTATTATAATGAAAAACTGTGATAATTTAAAAACCTCTGTCATTTTATTTCAATGGTGAAAAAAAAACAGGAGAAAATATTTCTATTCCCCAGATGACTACCAACAACCTTCCCAGTGAAGTCTGAAAGGCTTCAGTACTCATTTAAATATAGCTTAGTAATGTCCACATACAAAGGTTTGAGAGCAAATTCTAATTACAGAGGGAACAAACTAGAGGAATCCATGCTTTTCTCACTAAGTGCTACATGAGCTGCACCATAATGAAACAACATAGAGTAGCAGAATATTCATAGACCTTTTTACGCCAGTTCAGTATCATAGATGCCAAAGGTATTAACATGACTGAGCACAATGCAGAAAACAACTATGAACAGGGTTTCAGGCCAGTGCAGGAACCACTCAAACAATCACCCACCATTGACATTCACAAAGGAGTCTATTAGAAATCATCAATTAATTTTATGTTGAAGTAACACCAGCAAAGGACCAGGGGCAGAACACTGCCTCTGCCCCAGAAAGTGAAATACAGTATATTTTTCTTTATGTACTAGCCACGGTACCTGTCACAGACAAGTAGTAGAATAATTAAAAAAATATTTGCTCTCTCTTGTCTTACATGTGGCTGGCACCCTGCCTGGGGTTTGTTTCCTGCCTTGTACCCTGTGTTGGCTGGGATTGGCTCCAGCAGACCACCGTGACCCTTTAGTTAGGATATAGCGGGTTGGATAATGGATGGATGGATGTCTTAAATGTACCTTAGCGCCTTTCCTCTGTAATAGCATGTGTGTGGGAATGTCTCTTCAAGGGCACTCACTTTCTCAAGCGCATTCCTATAAAGCCGACTTCTCCAATTCCATCATTATTTTCAAGGCACCTTTCTCACCTCCTGTCCAGTTTTATACCTGCCATATTTGAAGGTGACTTTCTCAGCATGCCTACTACGCCTTCACTCCTCCTTGTGCATCTCATACTTGCACTTCCTCCGTCGTTGTGTCACCAAAGCCAAACAAACCAATCACACCAAAGTCAAACAGACCAATGAGATTGCTCTGAGGGACTGAACCCACAGTATTATATATTAGATAGATTATTTTAATTATTTTTTTTAATAATATTTTTATTTTGTAACTTTTCCCCCCAAGGATAACAAAAACTTTAACAACTTCAAATGCTTCTGGACAAGGCTGAGTCGTCCTGCACGTAAAGTATAGAGTTCAGTTTATTTGTTCTATATGTATTGAATGTAATATTCTCACATTCGACTTGCACCTCATCCAGTGCTGGTCCTTGCCTTCTGCCCTTTATTGCCAGCATAGGCTCAATCCAAAAACCATGCATGGATTCTAAAATGGATTAACAAGAAAGGAGAACATACTGTATGAATAATTAGATGTTTTAGCACGTTGGACATTAAGAAGTCATTTTACGAAAAACTAATTGTTTCAGCATCTTACAACACCATTTGTATGGAATTTGATACATTAATTTGGCTACATATCTGTCAAGGAAAAGAAACTGATAGAGTGGCGACAACAACTTCTAAAATCTCAGGATATTGTCAACTTACTGTAAATCTACTCTTCTCTCCAAGCCCAACACAAAGGCACGAAGGATCTCATTTAACCCATTATATTCCGCCCATCCTTTCTTCATTCTCCGTTCATCTAGTAAACATCTTAGGTCTGTTAAGACTTCCTTAGACTTCCATATTTCATAACAGTATTCCGCCTCATGAGATGCATTAACTTAGCATCTTGACATTACAGTTGGTTGCACTAATTACATAAAATCTAAATGTTTTCTTAATCGGTTGTCTGGAGCCAACTGGAGAATGATGATTCCTTTTTTCCTTAATGCTTGTCTGTATTGATATGTTATATGCATATACTATACCAAACCAAATTCCACTCAACTAATGTTGCTATACCAATAAAGTAAATGCAGATAAGGTAAGTATACACAGATAGCAACTATAAAATGGATAGTTCAATGAAAATACTACACAAACAAATTGAGCAATAAAAACTATGTATAAATTTTATAATGTTTTGTGCTAAATACAAATGAATACCCAGGCTAAAACTTAATATCTACATTGAACATTAAGGAAAGGAACTTTATACTTCAGCAAATATTGCATCCATCCATTTTCTAACCCTCATATCTAGTTCAGTGTCATGGGGAACTGACAAGCCAAATAAACATTTACAGAGATCTTAAAAATACACATTAAGATACCTTTTCTACTGTGGGACATGAACATCTCTGTTTGAGAGCAAGTGTGATCATAATGTGTTAGCAAAAATATAAAGCATACACTTAATAATCATAATTAGAATTGCTTCACTAGTCCTTTATAAACGATCAGGCTGGTTGACATGTACACAGATTAGTTTTATAAAGTAAGAAACTTCGGTCAAATTAAAAGATAATAGAAATAACTTTGTATACTGTAAATAGCCAACATCAAGCACAATACAAGTTTGCAGCTGTTTAGGCTGAAGCATATAGGATGCCTGCATTAACTTTCAAACTGTGAAGTGATTTTTAAATTGATTTAAACAGCATACAGATCATTAAGCTTATACACTCTTTGTTAGCAAAATGGCCAGTGGCATAAGCTACAGAATGCTGCACACGTAATTATTTGTGGCTCCTTTCCAGACTATTAATACTTTACTTGATAAAGAAAACACACATTATGTAGGCACAAGTTTCACAGACAGATCGCACAAATAATATTTCTCATGTGAAATTACAGTAGCCAAATGTTTTCTATAGCAAAATTACAGTAGCTTTGTGAGTCAACGTAATTACAGCTGTAGTTCGAAAATTTCTTGATAACTCCATGATTATCTTTCTCAATAAAATAATCTTTTTGGTTTTTGCATTAGGGGTCATTTCCAATGGTGGCTAGACAGAGATATGGTAGTTTTGTAGTTTAGATATAATATGGTATATGTGTGAAAAAAATTAAGACCGGATTCTGTATAATACAGTAAATGAGCATCCATCAGTCACCAACATCCCGCAATTCCTTAAATAACCAACTCTTCCCAAACATCCAGCTCTTTCCAAAAGATCCAGCTCCTCCCCATTTCATAAGATGAAGCAATAATAATAATTCATTAATTAATAATTTTCTCACTACTCAAAGTGCTCAGCATTTGCAGGTTAAGGGCCTTACTCAAGGGCCCAACAGAGCAGAGTCCCTTTTTGGCATTTATGGGATTCGAACCGGAAACCTTCCAATTGCCAGTGCAGATCCTTAGCCTCAGAGCCACCACTCCGCCGCAAAATCTTACCGTTACGCCACGGAAGGGGTACTTGTACTAACTGCTTAAACTGATTACCTGTGACGGAGCTTACTGCCCGAAATTCAGATATCTATGGGACTATCCATTGTTCTAAGATATCTGGAAATAACTTTTTATGGAATTCAAAGTTATTTAAAAATTTTGAAATAACTAAAAATGCACATGAAGATATTTTAAGATATCTGGATTTTTAAATATTTAAAATGAATTCCTTGATACCTAAAAATGGGTTCTTACTAAAATTGAGATATATTGAGATGTATTTCAAGATGCCTGAAATACATTTTAAGATATCATTTGTAAAAAACAGGAACTTTCAGATACGTATCTCATGTACAATTAAAGACATTTCAAATGTGTTTTCAGATCTCTCAAAATAACTTCCTGTGCATTTCAAGATATACAGGAAGCCCTGCTGAAAGAACAGGAAATCTTGTATAAAGCGAGAATGACATATCCAAAAATTAATTTGGAGCATCTTAAAATGTCCACAAGGTCAATTTAAGGTGTTTGAAAATTAATTGTAGATATGTTGAAATGCATTTCAGATATTTCAAAATGTATTGAAGATGTCTTAAAAATGTAAAGGACATATCACAAAAGGAGTTCCTAACAAGAAATTGTTCATCAGATCACTGTGAGCTAGAAATGGCTACATCAATGATAAAAAGAAAAATTAAAAACTTTAAATTGCTTTTCTGAACATTCTTGAATTCTACTGGCTGAACATATTGGTGAGCTACTGCCCCACAGCCAAGTCCAAGTATGTTTTCTCTATGCATATTGAATTCTTTATAGGCAATAAACTGGCATCTCACACAGGAGTTGTTTCTGCTTTGTGTCTGAGATAAGTGAGATAGACCTCAGCTAATCTGTCCATATTTATAAAGAATAAAACAAACTTGGAAAAAGGATACATGAATAGAGAACTGAAAGCACTGCAGAGTTATGTAGAAAAGAATAGGATATGGGTAACAAATTAGTCTCTGACTTGGTTACATGCACTGCTCCCAGTAACAAGCAATTTTCAGGTTTCCATGCAACTTTGCGTCAACACCCTAAAAAGCTTCCCTGTGTTGTGACTGACTGCTCTGCATTACATGATTTTATGTAGCCCACTAGGAGACTTTCAATGAATCCCAGTCCATGTACAGTATATTCTGCATCTTCCTCTTCCCATGTTAATGTGGACTGTAATTCAGTTACTCCACTTTTCCACCCTGGTAACTGTTAACTCTGTATGAGTGAGTGAGGGGGTGAAAGTTAGATTGTGCCCTGCAATAGAACTACAGCACCTACAAGGTTGGTTCCTACTTAGCACCCAGTGCTACTGGGAAAAAGACATGAACCCTACAACCATGAATTTTTACTATGTAAGTTGGGGAAATGGGCGGCACGGTGGCGCAGTGGGTAGCGCTGCTGCCTCGCAGTTGGGAGATCTGGGGACCTGGGTTCGATTCCCGGGTCCTCCCTGCGTGGAGTTTGCATGTTCTCCCCGTGTCTGCGTGGGTTTCCTCCGGGCGCTCCGGTTTCCTCCCACAGTCCAAAGACATGCTGGTTAGGTGGATTGGCGAGTCTAAATTGGCCCTAGTGTGTGCTTGGTGTGTGGGTGTGTTTGTGTGTGTCCTGCAGTGGGTTGGCACCCTGCCCAGGATTGTTTCCTGCCTTGTGCCCTGTGTTGGCTGGGATTGGCTCCAGCAGACCCCCGTGACCCTGTGTTCGGATTCAGCGGGTTGGAAAATGGATGGATGGAAGTTGGGGAAATGGGTAGGCCCCAATCAATTTCTTAATAAGATGGAACTGACATCCAAGATGAAACAAACTACAATGGAAGGAAAAAAGTGATGAGGTCAGTTAAGATAAATTCATTTCAGGTTTTCAGAAAATGGCACTGGTTCCCAAAGGCAAAGGACAGCCTTGCTTGTTTCTATTAGTGTTGCTTTTCAACATGAGTTTTTATGTTTGCTGTCACAGGCCCTCAGACACTAATGAAATTGATGAAGCCCGTGCTCTGAAAGCAAGAGCAAACACTGACTTGAATGATCTACAGAAGCAGACAACAAGCTGGAGATTACAACATCTGCACACTACTATGTTGCCAGATTAACTAAGTAGTGAAACTAGGGCAGCCTTACCGGGCACTTATATATCAAGAGACCTAGTCAGGTTTGCGCAATGAGTCAGTAGTAAGGATGAGCAAGCAACTTTGTGGTTTGCAGTCCAACACCTTAGCTAGAAGGCAAAAAAAAAAAACTCTTCCTTATGTGAAGCCCTGTGTACTTACAAACCATATATAATGATAAGCACTTTGACCCCATTAGAAGAGTCAGTAGATAACAATCTTAAGCAGTGGCAAGTAAAAACAGTTTACAAACTACGTGATTATATTTCACAAGATTCACCAGGTAATTCTACTCTGTGTTTAACAGCTGTCAATTTAGAAATTCAAAATTTTATACTCCTAGAAAACCAAAGCAGACTTGTAAACGTAGAAGGGGTGGGGGGGAGGGGTATAGCTACACCGACAGACAATAAAGAAACATCACGCTACAAAGCATACTGATGAGTGCGAGTCACAGTGCTGAAATAAATATGTAAACAGCCCTGGAAACAAACTTTATAACCTTGCATCTCTATTCACTAGTATAAGCATGTCAGTTTAGTTAAGTTACATCCATAAAACAGGAAGGACACACTGCCTCACAGATCTCCTCCCTTGGGTTCAAACCTTGCTCTCGGTTGCTTTCTGGGAGGAGTTTGCACATCCTTTCTATGACTCCAGGGATGTTTGTTCTTGTGTTTGAGTTTTCCTCCTACAACCCAAATGCACACATGAAACTAAACTGGCCCAGTGTGTGCGTGAGTGGCTTGATGCTCCTAAAATAAGCTGGAGCCCCTTCTGACTGTGCATTGGACTGACTAAGTTAGAGACTGTTATAAATGTTATATAAAGCAGTGTTAAAGTATACAAAGTAATAAGTTCATTGATATCAGTTTTCAAGATTAAAGAACAAATTGCAAATAGGAAAAAAAAATGTAATAAAACTAGCAACGTAGGACATCTCACTCACATAATGCCTATACCTTTGTTTTGCTATTTCATAAAGCAATAATTTCAAAATAAAAAAGAAGAGTAAAAAGGAATAAATAATAATGCATTCATTTAATTCTTAGCCCGCTTTTTCATTACAGGAACCAGAGCCTACCTAGTCAACATTAGGCAAAGGGTGGAAGTTTATTCTGGAGGATGCTTTACAGATACATTCATATACACAATCACACTTTTGTTAAGTGGCCGAGATAAGAAACAGCAAAAAACAAAAGGAGATACGCAATTTTAATTACAAGTGTCCCTTTCTCATTCTCATTTGTAATATGTGGCCATACTGTAATGCGAAAGGGGTGGTCCTCTTAAGAAAGTAAATAATAATATAGAGTGTGCAAATAAAGTACTGTCTATTCACAAAACTTACAGGAAGGCATACTCAAAAAAAAAAAAAAATAAAGAGTTGGGTTTCACCATCTACGTATATGTATCACCCGCCAACTGACTGGTGGGATGGTTTTTCCACATAAGATATAAATCAGAACGTTCCCTTTTAAAGCTCAGAGTCTTTCACTCTCTTTTCCACCATTCTGGCACACTACCGATTGATTCTTTGCCATATTCACCTCCCATTCCAGAGTAAACCTGTTCTAGCAAGGTGTGGCCATGCAAAGTACTGAGATTATCTACATCCACTGCCAGCCCTAGGCTAAGCTAGTAAACCTTGAATCGTAATTAAAGGGACCAGTGCCATTAACTAAGCTTTGAATGTCTATTCTCATGCCTTCACAGAAAGTCCAGGCATTTCCTCTTTGGGTCCTTGCTGCCTAAGGATGAAAAAGACAATACTATTTTCGTGACTTAAAAGGATTTTCTGAAGGTGCAGCTAAAACAGTCCTGTTCATGCATAATGACGTTTATATTGGGATACCTTTAAAGGGTCATTATTGTCACATGTGCAGAGTCCAGTGAAATTCTTACTTCTTATTAATATGGGCTAATTAAAACACAATGTGACCACTGTTCTGAGCCATAGTTAGTAAGTATAACTGCCTTATCTCAAAGCATCTCTTTTTCTTACCCGAAAAAATCTC
The DNA here is from genome assembly GCF_900747795.2 of Erpetoichthys calabaricus. NCBI lineage: Eukaryota > Metazoa > Chordata > Cladistia > Polypteriformes > Polypteridae > Erpetoichthys > Erpetoichthys calabaricus. Next base: position 294,223,116 of record NC_041394.2, read on the forward strand.
AGAACACGGTTTACAACACTATCTGCCATTGGGAGAACATATTAAAAAGCGTAATCCTGCCTACCAGGCTTGTACTACCTTACTGCTACATCAATCTGCAGCAACCCTTTGCCGGCTGAACAACCAGCCACTATATTAATAGCAGTGTAGTAAAGCATTTAGAAGAGGGTTATTTTGACTTAAACCAAACTAACAAATTGTAAAACGTTTCACTGGATGTTGGATGAAATATAAAGAATTTATTCACATACTAATGAAGAGCTAATTATACATGTTATTTACAGTGGTGCCGCACGTCCACAAAGCATTTTACATTTTAACCTTTGTGAACATATTGAAGCCTGATCCCTCATTTCAAAACTACCATCAGCTTAACTTAATCTAACAAATATTCTGAAAGACTGCACTTTGCATTCATTTATTTAACATAAATATGATGTCTTAAAGACAGAAAAATCATGATTAAATATACCTAGTTTAAAGCTAAACCATACATTATTCCATATAGTACCTTTCACGTAAGAACACAATGCAAACCACCAAAATATTTTTAAAAAATACTGTGTCACACATGCGCGTCAGGGGAACACGTTCCCAGCTCATCACAGGTACGCTATGCCAAGTTGGGGCAAGAGGGGGTGCTATCGCTAACAGCCTCATCTTTTCTCTCCTCTGAGCAGCAAGAAGACACCACTAGAGGGAAAGTAACCCCACCCTATCCAGCCATAGAACAGTGTAAAAGTCAGACGCCTCCTGATGTCGGAGTTTCATTTAGACCTTATTATGGTTCAGCCAGCATATTCCCCTTGGCTGGTGTTCAAAGTTGTGTTTCTTGTTTTTTTCGTGTTATTTTATGCCATTTATTTGTATTAATATTAATTTTGTTTATTATGTACATTTTTCTTTGTGTTCATTGGTTTTGTCCCTTGTGTTTTGTGGGTGGCTCCCCAAGGGGCAGGGCCACCTGCCAATCACCGCCAGGAACGGCCCTCCGTCCTATTTAAGGGAAGGCCACCCATGGTTCTTGGAAGTTCATTGAACGCACTTGGAGTGGAGTGTAATTGTGCTTTGTTTGCTTTTGCTATTGTTTTGGATTTCATATTAGGCCTGTGTCGTATGAGATTTTTGAACTTCTGCCCTGTTATTGACCATTACTGCGTATTGCCTTGCCTTTTCAGGCAGCTCCTTTGTTTTCTTCGGAGCTTTGCTAAAATAAATCTTTTATTTTATAAGGATTTGTCTTGGCCCTTTAGGTTTCTAATCATGGTTTTTGACGGCATTTTCTCCCTGACAAGTGGGTAACTTTTGAAAGTATTTTGACAGCTGTGCTTTCAGGACTCCCCAGATCACGATAGACCTGAACTTCATGAAAGGATGGAACTTCCTATGACTGACCTGCCCTCAACAGCCAAACCCTTCAACAAAGCTGGGAATGCTGCTTTGTATTTCCATTTTCTGCCTTCAAGCACTAATTTTGAGTTATATCGTTTGAGAAATAAAAGGGGCGACCCCGCTGGCACCACAACACTTTTGGGACTCATCCTGCAATTATTCACCTGCACACAACTGACAAATAAGCATATGAATGAGTTGCCTAATAGACACAACGTCTACTGACAAATGTTGTCTCTTAAATAAAAGCTTTATAAAAATCAAACAAAACGACAGGTTTTCTGTTTTCCCACAAATATAACTTAAAACATTTTCAGAGTGCCCAGTACCAGTCCATAAAGAAACAAGCATGCAGAACACCACCAGTGAATAAATATGTAAGGAAGTATAATTTACCAGCTATAAATCCAGCTTCGGATTATATTTTAATAGGTAGGGATTAATGAGGTGGGAAGTACATGCAATATCCAATTGTTACTGGGGATAATAAATTAAAGGAAATGGAAGCTAATTAATTCCAGTCAGCATAGGCCATATGTGGTTGTGTTATTTAGCATACATCAAGTATCTTGTAGTTGTCTAAATTCACATAGTACAATTTAATCATGAAAAATTCTAGGTGCTTTTCTTCTGTTGCTATACTTTATGCACTCAAATTCCTGGATAGGGGTTACTAAACTTTGATAAGCAGCTATAAGTACACAACTCGTAATTGCACAAAACTATCTCTCCTTGATCTTTTGCTCACTGTGTGTTACAACCAGTTAAATATTTATAAACATACAGTAAGGGACGACAAGGAATGAATAGCATTGCCTGCGTGTCGGGTATCTGGAAAATGTTACCACATTCACAATGACCCAGGCTGTAACCAAAATAAAACGCTCTTACTACTGCAGACAGTTTTTTTCTTTTTTTTAAGCTGTAAAAATAAATGGAAAAATTTTCTGTATGTATCAGGATGCTTCACATACTTAATAAATGGATGGCTATAACATGAACGGGCACCACTGGAATGTTTTTCCAAATCTAATTCCTTGCTGAGTGAGCATGAGTTATAGAACAGAGTCAAGTAATGATCTCACGTATGCCATCCTAATGGCCTTGCTGGCGTATACGAGAGCTCTAAGATTACCAACACTACTAAAAGACTAAAGACTGATGTCACAATGTAAGAGACAGTTTATCATATTCATCACTAGTTCCTTCTTGACCACTCCTTACCAAAATGAGATATGCATCAAAGATCATTGTTTCACAGAATTTAAAAATGTTAACTTCAGAAATGAAACTTCCATATGAGGCAAAGCCAATGCATCCTTTGAAATAATGTATGGACATGACAAAGATATAAGATTAGAAAAGAACTTGCAAACTCTGCTGCATGTGTCATTAGCTAACAAAACATGGAGATCAATGAAGCCACACAGAAGCCCTTCAGCTTTCTGATGTTGGTGGTAATTTGGTAAAATGTTTATTTAGGTCATTAAGGATGCACTATGGGATTCAGTCAAGCCAGTGAAGGCAATGCACTGCTGTGAATCCTTGGGTCCAGGCATTCACATGGATGTTACTTTGACACGTACCACCTACTTAAAGATTGTTGCAAATAACTTACACTCCTTCATGGCAACAGTATTTCCTGATGGCAGTGTATTCTTTCAGTAGAAAATGTACACTACCACATTGCAAAAATTGTTCAAGAATGGTTTGAGCAACACAACAAAGAGATGGATGGTGTTAACTTGGCCTCCAAATTGCCCAGATCTCAAATCGATTGAGCATCTGTGGGATATCCTAGGAAAACAAGTCCAATCCATTGAGACCCCACTTCCAAACTTAAAGGACTTAAAAGATATGCTGTTGACATCTTGCTTCAGAGGTCTTATAGAGTCCATTCCTTGAAGGGTCAGTGGTGTTTTAAGGACCAACACAATAAAGGGGCAGGTGGTTTTTAAATTATAGCTGATTGGTAGAATTGTAAATCAAAATGCTATCCGACGCCTTTTCAGCTGTGTCAATTAATTCTTGGAAAAGTATATTTTAAGGAAGTTATTAAACCTAATAATATGAGGCAACAAAAAGCACAGCAGTAACAGCTACAAAAGATGCCTCTACTTGGCCTAGCAACAAAGGTAATAATAGATGCTTGGCTGCAAATGCACTATAATATGCCATAAAACCCCAGGTTGTTACTTGGCAGCAACAGAACTCTGCAGGAAGGATTCAGGCATCTGCAAAGGCTCATGGGAATTGCAGGTTTGGATATGACCCAGGGGAACATTCTGTCAAAATGAAATGGCACCAGAGGAACTCCTTAGTCTAGGCTTACAAAGGACCCTTCCTCTTTGGTAGGGGAGCTCTTGCCATTGCTTCTTTTCCAATTCCAAACTCATCTGACGCAGGAGTAGGAGTAGGAGCTAGAATGTGAGTTGGAGTAGGTAGTGGTGAGTACTTTGACAAAGAAAAAGTCTGGCAGGTACAAAGGAGTGTATTTTGTTGGTGGGTTGGGTAGTTAGCGTAAATGTATACAGACAGGCTCAAGGGGCAGAGCATTTGTTGTTTTGTTTGCTCTTCATGTAACTGTTTATTTGACTTTGTAAAATAATATAACTTAATAATAAAATAAGAAGAGACTGGACTGGTCAGGTGGATTTTTCGGCTTGTGGATTGCTCCATAGCACCTCACTAGTTAGAATGTACAAAATCCACCCACCAATTTTACATACCTGCTTTATGGGTTATAAAAAGAACACCAATATATACATTAATTCATCCATTTTCCTAAACTGTGTGTGCAGTTCTTGGATACAGGGAGCCAGAGCTTGTTTTGGAAACCACAGGTGCAAAACAGAAACCAACACTGGATGAAGCATCGTTCCATTGTAGGGTCCACACACACACTTAAACTACTAAAATTCAGAGTTGTCAATAAACCCAACCTGCAGTTCTTTGAACAGAGTAACCAGAAGAAACACAGAAGAACACGGAAACTCCACAAAGACATGAGCCAGGCAAGGAATCTGAATTCATCACACAGAAGTGCTAAACATTAAAACACTGTAAATTAATATGCTGTACTATATTAAAAGTAACCTTTTTCCTGTCTACTATTTTTTTGTGACTGGACCTGAGATGGCACAATATAATAAAATGCATTTTACCCTTGTGGTGCAAATCAATACAACTATATGACTGTTACTGTTACATCAATAGTCCTGATCATTCAAAGTGTGTGTGGTGGGCAGTAGTTTTATTCTCACTTTAAGCCCAGATGCCTGTAAAAAGGATTGTAAAACAGGATATATAAAAGATGGAACATTATGTTCATACTATACAATGCACTAGGGCATCATTTTAACAGTTTCTGTGATTCACTGCTGAGTTTACAGTGATAATACAATGCTCACCCCTTTCCAGTCATTAAAAAATATTAAGACTCAGCAACTAGTTCCACGTTTGCAAGAATGAGTTATGACCTAGTAATAGGGGTTCATCTAAATTCATTATTGCTGTTTAATCAACCTGATGTATTCTGAAATGAAAAATCTTTTTTTCTGTAATTACAATTACATATTAGAAAGTAATTTTGTGGTAGAACTGTCTGTAGTTTAATTGATTTCAGATATTGGACTCCTTCATTTAACAGTTAGCCCTCGGCATGAAGTGACACAGTGGCACAGTGATTAATTAATAATAATAATAATTCTTTACATTTATATAGCGCTTTTCTCACTACTCAAAGCGCTCTCCACACAGGGAGGACCCGGGAAACGAACCCACAATCTCCTTACTGTAAAGCAGCAGCACTACCACTGCGCCACCTGTGAGGTGCTGCAGTCTCACACATCCAGTTTAGTGCATTTGAATCCAATGTCGGTATGGACTCTGCATGTTCCCTATTGGCCTGGTGGGTTTTTCTAGAGATGATGGTTTCCACCCTCATCATACTTGCTGTGTGCAGTATGTGTGCAGTACGAAATGGGTGTGACATAACATGCAAGCATGCCTTGTGAGAGACTGATGTCTCACATATTTCTGATGGCTGCAACATCAAGTGACCACAGCTTTAAAGAAGTGTGAATTCAAGATGCACTGTGTTGGTGGCACAGATACACAAAGAAATATTTTCTGAATTAAGTGATATTAAAAGTAGTGTCCCTCAGGGATCAATGCATTGCTGGAGCCACAGCTCTTTTTAATTCATATGAATGACCTTGATAAGGAATATTAAGAACAAGTTGATTATGTTTTCTGATAACACCAAACTAGGTGAAACAGCAAGTACTGAAGAGTCAACAGAATCATTACAACTGGACTGACTTCAGAAGATATGTAGCTAATGAAATTAAATGTAACATGTTAAGCAAAGGAAGTAAAACTATTAGATCTAAATATGAGATGGGGGTCTAAAACTTGAAAGTACTCTTCACTCTTTACATTGAGATAGTGTACAGAAGCAATCAAGAAGGCCAATCAGATGTCAGGTTATTTGACACAGAGTACAAGAGGGACTCTTAAACTATGCATATAACACTCTAGTGAAGCTTGATCAGGAACACCGAGTGCAGTTCTTTTCTTTAAAATTAAAGCATCACCATACACAAAATCCAGAGAAGCGAAAACTGACTCATTCCAGGATTACTGGGTATGAGATATAAAGAAAAATTAGAGGGGTAAACCTTTTCAATTTGACTATAGGAGGGGAACTGGTAAAATGGATGTCATATGTTATTTTAAAATTAGTTTTTTTTTTAACAGGAACACTGGGACACAGAATGCAGGAAGGTTAAAGCTACATTTTGCACAAGTGGTAAAGTTTTTCTTCACACAGAGACCAACAGCTGGATGGTATAAATTACTAAGCAATGTGGTAGTAGTACTTTGTGGACATATTAAACTTGACTGAATGGCATTTTATAAAACATAAGTGAATAGGACTGATGAGCTATGTTGAGATAAACGGACAGTTTTCAACAGAAAAAAAAATCAAGCGAAGAAACTACGAATGAATGTACTGCAGTAAAAGTCTGAAGGAATGCTAGTCGTCAGGCAAAAGGTCATTGCATTTTCAAGGTTATACACAAAGGGTTATTTGCAAGTGTAGTGATTCATTCAAGCACAGTTTATGTCTTTTGCAAAAATGAAGAGTCCACTCTACTTTGTGTTAAATACTGCATTACCCAAAAGCCAGGCAGAGAATAGCATCCATTGTTTTCATACACTAAAGACCAATTAAATAATAATAATAATAATACATTTTATTTTCCTATTTCAACAGGTGTGAGGGACGGCCGGCATTTCAGTCCGGCCAGGACGTCCCTCAACTGAAAGAAACAGCCGTTTCAAAACACTATCCCCCGGAACGCTAGATGGCAGCTCCCCTGGATGGAAATGGCTCCTCGGATTCCCGCAGGGCAGCATGAGACATGGAGTCCGTATCCTCAGCCCTGTTGGGTGCAGTGGATGCCGCCAGGGGGAGCTCACCAAGATCCAGGGGGATATTATGAGGATGTGAACCCGGAAGTACTTCGGGGTCACGAGGACGGAAGCCTGCAGTACTTCCGGGACGATTGATAAAAGAAGATGTGTTGGTGACCCGGAGAAGAAATATTTCCAAGTTAGAGACTTTAAAAGGACTCTGGGAAACCCCAGCAGATGGAGCCGAGTTGGGAGGAAGGGTGACTGAGCTGCTGGGACGTGTGGAGGATTACTGATTGTGTATAGTGATTATTGTTTATTATAGTATAGTGGAGGTGCTTATGCACATTATTATTATTATTAATAAAGTCAACTTTTGGACTTTTATCTGGTGTCTGGCGTCTGATCTGAGGGTTGAAGGAGACGACAGCGCCCCCTATCTGTCACACAGGCTAATCCCTTTAATCTTGATTTGGAAGATATAACATAAGCTTTTCGAGGCAGTAAAAGAGAACTTTTCTGTTAAATGATTAAACACGAACACTAGAACATGTGAAAGTGGAATTCTCAAAGTGGGGATTCTCAGAAGAGAATCCAAGACATGCTGGGGATGAAGAGTCTGAAACAACTGATTTTTTATGTTGCTACCTTTTGAGAACTGACTGGATGATAAAAATGGACAGTCCAGATTAACAAACAAGACACAGACTAGACCACCTCCTCCTTTTTTATAATTTTTACTATGTTATCTGATGTCCCCCTTCAATTAAAATAACCCAGAAAACTTTAGTCAGTAAAGTGTTATAATGCAGCAGTGGAGAGACTGGGCCTTGACGTTGATCTTCAGATAAATAATTAAAAAATCATATATTAACAAGTATTAATAATTAAGATCTGACATAGTTTAACTTAACACAAAGAGGTCAGAGAACATATTATCATAGACCATATTAAAATCAACTTCACCCTGACAAAAGCGAAAATCATGTAGAAGAAACTTGCATGGAATAACTGATGCACATTTCAATTGATGCACATTTCAATTGGCACTTTAAAATTTTATTGAATCTTTCATTATTTCCATTTATAATTTTAAAGGACACCAGTCCCCTTAGATATCTGCAGTATTGTGGCATAAAATCCATTTTTTTTAAATAAATGTTTTCCAGAAATTATTATTTTGTTTTTAAATATCTTACTTTTTATGGCTGTTCTGCTCTGGGTCATGGGCACACTGCATACACCAGCGTTTCTCAACCTTTAAGTATTTGCGACCTGAGTTTCAATCGCGCCCCCCTAACGTTTTTTTGAAACCCTAATAAAATGTATTCCTATATTTTTTGCTGCCGATACACCGCTACAAGTTTAAAATTTTCCTACGAATAGCGAAATTACGCCACATATGGCAACATTCGTGCCCCCTTTTTTGTTACTTCGTGCCCCCCTAGGGGCCCCCCACAGTTTGAGAACCGCTGCCATACACTAAGAATTGACTTACAATTACTGATCTCTTAATTTAGAATCCTCTCTATTCATCTGCCTCTGCACTGGAGTTTAAATGAGCGTTACTGAATATAAAGCCCTTTTTGTTGAACTGCTCACCAAACATAACAAAAACAGAACACAATGCTCAGAATTTAAATGATGCTATATATAACTGTATAAAATTAATTTTCTTTATGTGATTTTTCCTCTTTAAATATTTATACTTATTACAGTTATACCGCTTAGTGGTTAATGTATTATAAAATTGCGCAGGACCCAAACAAACTTAATTGCAAAGTTCAGTTTTGAAATTTCAAGATAAAATGGAAAGGCATGCAGATCAATAGGTTGTCAGTGTTAGCTTTGGGAATCCCTCACTCATTTCCTCCCTGGCTCACAATATGCACAGTACTAACGACTTTTAAGTGTGCTCAGTGCCGGCTGTGATTTAAAAGGTACAATTTACTTCCTCGATGTAATGAATGCCCTGTATACCCGCTCTTCTCCTGGCATATTCTCTTGTGAGTCATAGGAAAAGCTGGCTCCATCAACTTCAATCCATCAGTTTTCTTAGCTATTTACCTAGTAAGGGTCTAGAAACGTTGGTACATCTACCAGAAGGACAGGCAGCCTGCCTATCACATGGCACTCTCAAAAACAGACCCCGACTCACTCATACTATGACAAATCTAAATTCACCAATCAACCATGTACATCTTTTGAATGTGGGAGAAAGGGCAGAGTACCAATAGAAAAATCCATGCAGATTGGGAGACACATGACATCTCCTAAAAGGAAAGAATTTGAACTCAAAGACTATGGAGCAGCAGGGCATCTGCTCTAATGCCTGAGCTACCATACTGCACTGCATCAACCTCACTCACCCACATCTAAGTCTTCAAAGAAATTAGCAAAGTGTGGAACTATCAAGCCAAGTCTAAAACTAGCTGGTACAAGAATGCTAGTTGAGTATTACTATGTGGAAGCTCAACACTCATAGGCAATACTATTATGCCTCTGACTAACATTTCCTACTGTACATCTGTAATCATTTTCAAAACTGAATAGTGAAGAGCTGTTTTCAACTACTGGTTAAATATTGTTGATAAAAAACAAATTATCTAATACGATGTTAATATTGATACTTCCTGACAGAATATAAAAATATTGAATAAAATATGGCTGCAAAGAAGCACATTGACATACTTCAGTAAACCTTAACTTGAACTGAAACATACAATTTAAAAACTGATTGGGACACACTGAAATCCCAGCGATTTATCAACCCATTCACACTGCTGTAACAAAACATGGAAGCTTGAGTTAAAAGTAGAACAAGTGACTTCTGAAATCACTACATTAGTGTCCAGTTCAGTGGAGACATCAGTTTAAAGTACTATGTTTAATATATAAAGGCATAAATTGCCTCTACCTCTACTTAAAGAGACAAAATGCTGTTATACTCCAGGGGCTTCATGCAATGACAGTCTTTCCAAAACTCACAGGAAGTATAACACTACTGCAGGAGGCATTGTCTTTAACTAAATACCGTAGTCTGCAAACGTGGAGTGATCTGCCTGCCAGTGCTAAATAAAGAGGGTCCAGAAGTCTCACAATCAAATTAAGGTTTATAACACACAACATACTTTATTAGTACTGCAGTTTAAGCAGTTCATATTCTGTTTTATTAACTGTGGTAATAGTTGTGATTGATCAAATTTTTCCATTCCATTTCTTTTCTGATGTGCTTGGCCCTGGATACGTTGTAGGGTTAGCTCTGCTGTTTGCAAATGATTTTGTTTTACTCTCGATGACAGCTGAAGCAGTACAACATTAAAAGATAAAGCACATTGACTACATTTGAAGAGGTATCCATGTATATGCAGCGCCTTTATCATGCCCTCTTGTGTGTTGGAAAATGGGTCTCTACAAAGTGAATGTATATAAAATATTTGCTGCTATTTTGTATACTCCATAAGCAGACAAGCAACAGATAGATCAACAGCAACAGATAGATCAACAGCTGTAGCAATTTACTGTATTGCAAAACACACTTTCTCCTACTTAACTCTCACCCTAAAAATACTTGTATATTGTCAGTAGACAGATACAGTAACTACACTAATCAGTAATTCACATCACACCAAATGTGACACATCCACAAAGCGTAAGCCCTCATCCATTGGGTTTCCACTTTGTATTGAAATATTACAAGCAGGACTAAAACAGTAGCCTTCAAAGTTTTCTTTTGGGTGAATGATTCAAAGTTTGTTTATGGGGTAAATTGCATAACCATCCATTTGATTTTCATGTTGAGTTTGTATTTTTGTTTAGCAGGTGAATCGAACGTCCTAATTACAACTATTGTGGATATTTATCATACAGCGCATTAACATTTACTGTATATATACTGGGGTAGTGCAGTAGTAGCGTAGCTGCCTCCCAGAAAGCAGACTGGGGTTCATGTCCCAGCTCCTGGAGTTTGCATGCTTTCTCAGGTTCCGTATGGGTATCCTCCAGGGCAAAGATACACAGGTTAGGTGGACTGGCAATGCTTATTTCGCCCAATGTGTGTGTGGGTATGGATGGGTGTGTGTGTCCACCCTGTGATGGGCTGGTGCCTTGTGCTGGGGTTGTTTCTTCAGTACTTTGCACTCTATGCTTGCTAGGATAGACTCTAGCGACCCTGCTCAGGATAAAGCAGGTTTGGAAGATTGATGGCTTTATAAATATGTTGTCCTTGTGACTTTTCAATCTATTAAGATTATTAGAAGTGAAATACAGTATACGTATTACTTTATGACCAGATATTAGTAATAGGAAAATATCAATTATTAAATAAAAATGTGGGATTTTATAATATCAAAGTTTAACAGGAAGACGTTACTTCACTGTTCATTAGGATTGAAAGCAAGTAAAGTTTTGGTAGTTTGCTCAGTTGTCCAGTTGTGTTTCCAACAAATTATCACCAACCTCATCAGATTTCCAAGTATCCCCTTACTTGATTCTTTCCTGGCATAAATCATATAAAGTACAGAGAAAAAAGGATTCAAGAAGCTACTAAGAATGCCGGATTTCAAAATTTGAGTAGACGATTACAAATACAAAACCTATTATATACTGTTATTTGTTATAAAATAAATCCCCCCATGCATTATAATAATTGTTACATATGAGGAAAAGCATGCATATGAAATAACGTAATTTGGAACCATTAAAAATAATGAACATTTACAAACCAATACATATGTAATATACACATGTGCATGCATTATGTTCTGTGATAATAATAAGATAAGCACAGTAATGGATGAAGAGTTGCCTCTTATCTGATATAAAACAGTCAAACAGAGAAAGAGAGCAATCCGTGTTTACTGACTGACAGACACAGATACCAGCAAGGCAGCAAATACAGTGATCCCTCGCTATATCGCGCTTCGCCTTTCGCGGCTTCACTCCATCGCGGATTTTATATATAAGCATATTTAAATATATATTGCGGATTTTTCGCTGCTTCGCGGGTTTCTACGGACAATGGGTCTTTTAATTTCTGGTATATGCTTCCTCAGTTGGTTTGCCCAGTTGATTTCATACAAGGGACGCTATTGGCAGATGGCTGAGAAGCTACCCAACTTACTTTCTCTCTCTCTCTCTCTCTCTCTTGCGCTGACGTAGGGGGGTGTGAGCAGGGGGGCTGTTCGCACACCTAGACGATAGGGACGTTGCTACCTTCCGTGTGCAGCTGCTTCCTGAAGGACATGCTGCACGGTGCTTCGCATACTTAAAAGCTCAAAGGGCACGTATTGATTTTTGACTTTGTTTTTCTCTGGCTCTCTCTCTCTTCCTGCTCCTGACGGAGGGGGTGTGAGCTGCCGCCTTCAACAGCTTTGTACCGGCGGTGCTTCGCATACTTAAAAGCCAAACAGTCCTATTGATTTTTTTTTGACTGCTTGCTTTGTTCTCTCTCTCTCTCCTGACGCGCACTCCTTTGAAAAGGAAGATATGTTTGCATTCTTTTAATTGTGAGACAGAACTGTCATCTCTGTCTTGTCATGGAGCACAGTTTAAACTTTTGAAAAAGAGACAAATGTTTGTTTGCAGTGTTTGAATAACGTTCCTGTCTCTCTACAACCTCCTGTGTTTCTGCGCAATCTGTGACCCAAGCATGACAATATAAAAATAACCATATAAACATATGGTTTCTACTTCGCGGATTTTCTTATTTCGCGGGTGGCTCTGGAACGCAACCCCCGCGATGGAGGAGGGATTACTGTACACCTAATACATACAATGGAAACTTAAAATTTGGTACAGGAGATTTTTAAAAAATTTGGAAATAATAATGTAGTTGACTTGTTTCTGTGAGGCACAGTTATTCATGAAACTGTTAATTTTTGAAAAAAAAAAAAAAAAAGTTTCCTTTGCTAAATAAAAGTGGATGTGTGTCTGTCTCTGTGTCCATCCGATTGTGATATCTGTGTCATTCCAAAAGATGACACATCACACACATCTTTAGTAAAATGCATTGCATGTGTCATTCCAACAGATGGTGCTCACAAACATTAACACAACTTTTACCAATCCCATACCAAATGGAATATAACAAGAGACATATGTATTGCATGGTGTGCTGCAAATGTTAACACTGAAGTCTAGGTTGATAACTTAGATTTCAACCCATCTTAGATGGGTAGCACAGCTAGTTTTTAAATAGTATTATTGTAAGAAGATACACCAGGTTTTTGATTCTGCATAGAAAACGTGTATACACATCTATAGTGGGCTAATCTTTTAAAAATGTTTTGAGAACATATCAAGAACTATCAACTGTTAGGTCAAAATAATCAGAATACCAATTTAAGTTCATATCACCCAGCCTAGCTAACAATATACCATTACCTGCACAACAGAGCATTAAAGAAAAAATTAAAAATGTAAATTACAAATCACAACGATAAAAAAAAACCCTAACACTACAATTGTACTTATGGGGTGTTGGCTCTTTTTATAACCTTTACATTTTTTGCCCTCTCATGGCGAGGACAGATTGCAAGAATACATGGACATAAAAGTCAAAGAGACAAAGCCCATGCATATTCATGATTAATCTGAAAAATCTTAAATTTTCCTTCTGTTCTGAGCAGTGTACTTGGGCAATCAAGTTCCGGAGGAAAAACCAAAAACAACAAAAAAAAAAAAAAGTTTCAATTTCCACTTGTGAGTAACAAGAACAACCTGCCTTTAACCAGAAAGATCAAGCAATAAATTAATTCTGTAAAGTTTTAAAATATTAAATAGGACAGTAAGTGAACAAACAATCCAGCCAGAAAAGCCATCACTGCAAACATTATGATTTCAGAAAAGGTTTCTGTTATAGAGTTGAGAAGAAGAAAGAAACAAGCAACCAGCAAAAAAAAACTAATTCCACATTGGCTTCCTAACCACTCATTCATCTGTCCAAGTGGCACGATGATCTACCTGTAAATTAAAGCATCACAGCTTAGCTCAACTATAGATAGCTATTTATGGATTCTCCAGACTAACATACAATAACATTTCTCCCTAATTTACGTACTGTACATGGAGGGCCAGAGCACTGGGTACAAGGCAGGAAATGGATGTGCAGGGCACCAATCCATCCATCTTGAAAATATTTGTCTACCATGCAAGTATAAGCTGAGTTCTCGGTTTTCCCCACTTCCAATACAGTCAGGCAGTTTCCTTCTCTCGTTTCCTCTCATATTGGAAATAAAATTGGATAAAGATGGTTTCAGAGTGTGATGCTATGATATTGTATTCAAGCAAACCATTAATCAATTCTCCTCCCAACTGTTAGCTTACTGGAACACTGACAGAGGGCAGTTTTGAAAATCCAACCTGGGGCTACATGTGGTATCCAGAATTGCAGGCCATAGATCAAAGGGAACCTAGCAGGACCTGGGGCAATATGTTCATGAGCCCTAAAACAGCCTTTGAAAAGGCCAGATGTGCAAGACAGCTCGCCATTAGGCTCCTACACGTTCCTCATGGGATTAATTTACAATTTTGCTCTTCCATCAGTTCTCTAGGGCCTTGCTGTCTCTCTTTTGAATGTCAGTCCCTGCCCTCCACTGTACTCGGGAATATTGCAGGCTTCCTCCTACAGTGCCATAACCCCTCCCAGTCTCCCGGGGATTCTCTTCACAGCATGGCCTACTACTCCTTAATGGTATCACATTTTAAAACAACAGGCCCATCCACAGCTCATCTCCACAGTTCTGATCAGGAAAGAGCTCAAACAAATGCTACATCAAAGAATAACACATTTTATTTATATGGCACCTTTCCCATGCTCAAGGCATTTAAATTCTTTAAATTCTTAGGAGAAAATCAGAAAAAAAACAGTGCATTTTGAAATCGAATGCATATCCATTCATCCATTTTTTAAACACAAAGGGTTATGGGGAAGCTGGGGCCAATTTCAGGACTCCGAGTTATATTGGAAGTCCGATGTATATAGGCTGAACAGGACCGGAGAAAGTACAGTCCCCTGCGTCGCTCCTGTGTTGCTGACCACAATGTCAGACTTGCAGTTTCCGAGACGCACATACTGAGGTCTTTCTTTAAGATAGTCCACAATCCATGCCACCAGGTATAAATCTACTCCCATCTCTGTCAGCTTGTCCCTAAGGAGCAGAGGTTGGATGGTGTTGAAGGCGCTAGAAAAGTCTAGAAACATAATTCTTACAGCACCACTGCCTCTGTCCAAGTGGGAGAGGGATCAGTGTAGCATGTAGATGATGGCATCCTCCGCTCCCACCTTCTCCTGGTATGTGAACTGCAGAGGGTCAAGGGCGTGGCGGACCTGTGGCCTCAGATGGTGAAGCAGCAGCTGCTCCATGGTTTTCATCACATGCGACGTCATAGCGACAGGCCAGAAGTCATTCAGCTCACTAGGACGTGATACCTTTGGGACTGGGGTGATGCAGGATGTTTTCCAAAGCCTCGGGACTCTCCCCTGTTCCAGGCTCAGCTTGAAGATGCGCTGTAGAGGACTCCCCAGCTACAACGCACAGGCCTTCAGCAGTTGTCTGGGATACATGGGAACCTAACCCAGGACTTCAAAATTCTCAAAGTCATTTATAAAGTAGAGCTAGCAGAATTCTCTCAACGTAATGGTTAATCATAAACATGAGAACACAGGTGGAAATTAAGGGGAACTGCAATAAAGACAAAAGCCAGGAAGCATTTCTTTACTCAAAGAGTTGGGGGAATCTGGGCCATACTACCAACACATGCTAGAAACCTGGACAACCTTTAAAAAACATATGGAAAAACATTGAGACAGCTTAGCTATTAGCTAAACAAACGGGCTTGATGGTCTGACTGGGGTCCTTGTTTGTCAAATTTCTTATGTTCTTATGTCTTAAGTGTATCCTGTTAATAGTCATGATTTTTCTTTTCTCGTATAATCTAGATGTGAAAGTTACTAAGGCTGTGTATAACAGAACAATTAAAAGTATGTAACAATAAATCTGACTGAACAAGTTACTTATTCCATTTTTTAAAATAGCTTCTTTCAGACAACGCCATCACAAGACAGGGATTCAATGTGTCAGGCCAGAATATGAAACAATAAGCTGATTGTCCATAACATACAGCAGACAGTTAAGAACGAACTGACCAACAGCTTAGCAGAGCCATCGGTAACTTATAAAAGACTTAAATACTGTCAGCCTGAGGGATCTAAGCCACAGGGAGAGATCTAAAAGACAGTAGAAGACATAAAATGTGAAAAAAAGAGTTAAGAGGATTGCCATCACAGCTCAGATTCATTGGGATTAAGCAGTGACAATTTGTACTCTGAGGTGTGTGAATTTACATCTTTATAAATTAGCAACAGAAGTTTGGAGATGATTTGGTATTTAACAAGAAGTCCCTGGAGTGAAGCCAGCTAATGGGCAACATGCTTGTTGCATCCGGAATGAGTTGGCAAACTTACAAAATAATTTTGAACCCGCTGTAATCTGCTACAACATTGTGCATGAAGAAGTTGGTGCAAAGAAATTTTAAAAAATGAGATATAATGAAGTCTTAATACAGCACTGCAACAACTACAGCCTCTTTCATAGCAGCAAACAAAACACTGTGTTAACCTTTGTTCAACCTGGCAAATACCTCACCAGCTGGAAAGAACCTGTCCTCATGAGAAGAGAGCAAAACACCAACCGGATGGAGTAAAGGGATGTGAAAAGGCATGGATTTGCATTTTAATTAAAATACTACAAAGTTGTTACTTGACACACAGCTGCACTGCTCAAATGTTTTTGTTTTACAAGCAGACCAATGTTGGTTTACAGGTTATCCTGTTGCTAGCAATTCTTAGAAACTCACAGGGTGAGGAGCAAACCTACTGGAAAGTCTTTGCAGAACCCTGAGAAAGTATTCTGACAGTTCACAAAATTTTACCTAACAACAAATCCTACCATTAATATCTGTTTTCTGTTATATTTGTATTTTAAAAGACGAAAACTCACAAATACTCAATGCAACATTATTTTATATTACAAAAAAACTTTAAGGAAAAAAGGAAATATGCTGCTTGCGTATTCAGTATACACTTTAAAATTTTGTACAGCTTTCTCTTGTGGAAAAAAACAGCTTTATCTGTTGGGGTAAGTATAGACCAGCTTTGCATACTGTTTAAGAATGGATTATTTGGCCCATTCGTCTAGGCAGATTTGCTCCATGTTGCTCAGGTTATCCAGATGACGCTTGTACACCATAGATTCTCAATCCAATTGACATCAAGAACTTGATGTCACCTTTTTTCCATGGGCCACTCCAAGGTCTGGACTTTTACACATTTTTATTTGCAGATTGAAACACGTTCCCTAGCAACATTTGCCTGGGTCACTCTCATGCATTTTGGTAAACCAAAAACATGCTTTCACATGGTTCTTCTTTTGGAGCGCCATTTTATACAAGCCAGATTTATACAGAGCTGCTGATATGGTTAACAGATGGAACTTGGTGTCTGCTACTGAATTCTGTAGCTCCTTCAAAGTGATTGTTGGCTTATCTGTTGGCTTCTGTCACAAGTCTCTCTCTTGTTTGCACAGAAGGTTTTGAGAGAAGTTCAAAATGGTTTCCACTTCTAATAATTGAACTGACAACAACCACTGGGACATCCAACTGCCTGGATATTGCTTTGTATCCTTTCACTAATTTATGCTTTTTTTCTGATATCATCGTAAACTTCTTTGTAATTCAGAACTTGAAGAATGAATCCTTTAATTGCAGGGTTTTTATCCACACCGTCTCTTGGGCAGTGTCTTAAATTGGTTTCAGTCTCATATAAGAGGTAGAAAATTCTTTGTTAGTTGGGATGATTGTAGTTCAGAGATCAATGGTATTATATACTGCATACCACAAGGATCTAATCTGGGCCTGGTGTTACTTTCAATTTATATGCTCCCATTAGGCCAGATTATCTCAGAACACAAGGTGAGCTACCATAACTATGCAGATGACTTGCAACTTTATAGCACCTGATGACCCTGGCACTCTGGTTTCTCTGACCCAATGTCTGTCTTCTATTTATGAATGAATGAGTAGTAATTTCCTCAAGCTAAATAACAAAAAAATGAAACCTTAATCTTTAGTAAAAATTGAAATAATGAGTGTGTTTGAAATAAACTTGATCCCTTAGCATTAAAAGTCAAGGAGGAAGTAAAAAAATTAAGTGTAATCATGGACTCTGACCTGAACTTTAAATCATATATTAACATATTAATATGGCTGCATTATTCAATTTCAGGAATATTACAAAAGTTAGATTTCTTATAACACTGCAATATGCTTAGAAATTAATTCATGCTATTGTTTTTAGTCGACTAAAAACAACTGGACTACCTAAGAAAGACATAAATCGGTTGCAGTAAATCCAGAATGCAGCAGTAAGAATCTAGGCTGAAAAACAAAATCTGAGCACATCTCACCACTCTTAGCATCATTTCATTGGTTACCCGTGTCTTTTAGAATTAACTTTAAAATACAACTAGTGGTTGGCACCCTGCCCAGGATTGGTTCCCTGCCTTGTGCCCTGTGTTGGCTGGGATTGGCTCCAGCAGACCCCCGTGACCCTGTGTTCGGATTCAGCGGGTTGGAAAATGGATGGATGGATGGATACAACTAGTGGTATATATAAAGCTTTAACTAATCTTGCTGGTTCATTTATTTTGGAAAGTCTATCCCCCTACATTCCAACAGGTAACCTAAGATCTTCTAATAGCAGTCTGCTTAATATTTCAAGAGCCAAGCATAAAGCATTTGAATTTTCCCATGGGATTAATTATGTTTACCTAATCTAATCTAAAAGAAGTGGTGAGGCAGGCCTTTGCTGTTATGCACCACAAATCTAAAATACTTACCAATACAATACCTATAGAGATATGCCAGGCTAACTAACACTGTGGATTACTTTAAGAAGACTCCAAAAAACTCACTTTTTTAATTTGGCTTTTTTTCATAGCTACATTTTAATTCTACCCTTAATAAATGCATATTACATAATTATAATGCATAATAAATTCTATACTTAGATATGCATAGAATTGCTTTAAAAAAAAGCAATAAAAATACTTAAGAACATTTATGTTAGGCAGAATGTACGGTGGGGGTTGAGTGGTCTTTTGTGGTGGAACCCCTACAGATTTTGTTTTGCCTCTTTTGCCAACTGATCATATCATTGGATTGCTATTTAGAGGCTTTAAAAAATAATTCTATATTTAAGGACTCCATGTCTCTTAATTATATATCTATTTTATAAATGTGCATTATTTATTTTTGTATGCTATTTATAAATTATTATTCTCATCTCATTTTAATTTGTTTTTCTTTGCATGTAACTATTTCATTGACATCTTGTAAAGCACTTTGAGCTACATCATTTGCATGAAAATATGCAACAGAAATAAATCCTGTTGCGCTTAAAACAATCACATCCAAAAAAAATTAATTTTTAATCTCAGTGCTTTGAAATAATAATATCATAGAGACAAAAATATAAAACTGATATTAAGTAAAATTACTGAATTGGTCAATGGTTTGAATACTCCTGGAAGACACTGTGCTTAGTGTATCATAAATATATTCTGAGAACTACAGTACATGTCTTTTGCAGCCTTTACAATGTGTTCACAAAATATAAAAAGAATAAATCACCAGCCTTGGCTAGTAGTAGGCATTAGCTTACATTTTTGATAAACTGATGGATGGTGTTCATTTAAAAAAAAAAAAAAAAATCACACAATGTCTCCTTTCAAATAAATGCTGAAGGGGTATTCTTCTAATATAATAATCCTGCACATTGAGTCATTGATAATCGGACCCCGTGATTATCAGAGGTGACTGTGTGCTGAGGGTACAGACCTATAAATACCTGGGAGTGCAGCTGGATGATTAATTGGACTGGACTGCCAATACTGATGCTCTGTGCACTTCCTTAGAAGGCTGGCGTCCTTCAACATCTGCAATAAGATGCTGCAGATGTTCTATCAGACGGTTGTGGCGAGCGCCCTCTTCTACGCAGTGGTGTGTTGGGGAGGCAGTATAAAGAAGAGGGACGCCTCACCCCTGGACAAACTGGTGAGGAAGGCAGCCTCTATTGTAGGCATGGAGCTGGACAGTTTGACATCCGTGGCAGAGCGACGGGCACTGAGCACACTCCTATCAATTATGGAGAATCCACTGCATCCACTGAACAGTATCATCTCCAGACAGAGGAGCAGCTTCAGTGATAGATTGCTGTCACTGTCCTGCTCCACTGACAGACTGAGGAGATCGTTCCTCCCCCACACTATGCAGCTCTTCAATTCCACCGTTGGTAAACGGTAACATTATACAATGTTATTGACTGTTATACCTGCCTCGTACTCTCCACCTTGCATTTTTTAACTTGCACTGCATTTTTATCACTCTTTAATTAATATTGTTTTTATCAATATGCTGCTGCTGGAGTATGTGAATTTCCCCTTGAGGATTAATAAAGTATCTACCTATCTATTTGAAAATGACTCATTTGGATTGTCACCAGGTAGTTATGTTGTTCTGAAAGGCAGTGATTAGGTGCCCACCATCCACTATGTCTTTTTTGACACCTCCCAGCCCTAAAATCAGCCAAACAAAAATATACATAGTAGAAATAACATTTGACTTCAAACTGCTAACAGCACCTACACATACTACCACCAAATAGAAAAGACTATGCATTATGGACAAGAGACTAGGTCAGTGGCATTGTTACATAACAATCCTAATTGGTATATTTCATGTTTTTTGTCATGTTTGAATTATTATTTTTCATATTTATTTTTCGATTAGCTTTTTATTTATGTACAGAATCTATAAATGCAAGTCCATTCCATGTACTTTGTGGATGGAGGCCTAGGAGGTGGGAAAGACTTACATCACTGCTATTGGCTTCATCCTCTATTTATCTGAAGGTCTGAGCAAGAAAACCACCCAGTGGAACACTTGGTGCTTTTCCACCTCAGGAACTTTTAGAAACTCAGGATCTTTTGCAGTATTCCCACCACAAGAACTCGGGCCATTTGTAGTTCCTGGTAGGCTTTCCTGGTACTTTCTTTAAGCTCATACTCCAGGGTACTTTTCGTTCAATCAGGAGCTATTGTAGGTGTGGCTCAGGTGGTGAATTGTATTGATTGTTTGGTTGATCACAAATACTTATGCCATCTTACAAATCTTTTAGCAGTTTGGACTTTGGAGAGTTATCTGTGAAGATGGAGTTCTGCATTTTGCAAAACATCGCTCTTCACAGCCGCCTCCCTGAGGGCACCACACTATGGACTGCATTGAAGCAATAATCTTTTACAAGTCATGATCACTTTTAAGTCAGATACCCTTTTTGGGGCCTGCTAACCAAAAGCCAGCAGGTGGGTTTCTGAGCCACGTTGGCCAGAGAAGTTTCCTAGCCTGCTTACGATCATTTTGGAGGCCTCAAACCCTTTATAGACCTGTCATTTTATCCAGCAATATAGTATGCACTGTCAAGACAGTGAGCACGCCTGCCTTAAGGATATCAGATTACATGACTAAGAATCACAGGGGATGACAGATTACACAACCTCCTCATAACTTCTTGGCACAGTTCCAAATTTCCTAATAGTCGTGAGCTCACAAAATCTTTACAGTTTTTGTAGCAGTACAAATGTATTCCTGATACACTCAGGTTCAGACATGGTCTCGGCCCATCTTGGTACAACAAAGACAAGACACTGGGTGGAAAAGTGAAACTTTAAACTGTTGAACTGTAATGAACATGTAACACACTTACAGATGATGCTCCCTTTAATAAGGCACTATACCATTTTATTTGTTTGATTAACAGTACACCACCCTAACCACTATGCCACACTGCCAAGTGTGCATCAAGGATTTTTTTGCCCACAGCTTTGCTGTGTTATCTTTTTTGTACCTTAGGATGGTTTGAATTAAATGCTTGTGTATTTTGTGCAACATCTTGTTAAAAGACTTTCTGTGGACTTAACTATAAAATAAAAATGGACTATTTTCTCTATGTTAATTAGTGTTCCCTAATTTTAATTATTTATTTTGTCTTTTTTCTTTTTCTTCGTCATGTAAAGCACTTTGAGCTACATTGTTTGTATGAAAATGTGCTATAGAAATAAATGTTGTTGTTGTTATTGAAGCAAATGAGAAAAACAGATATAAATGATTAAGAATTTTTGTGGAGACTTTTTAATGAATACCACCTATTTTCAAATGTCCTTATTCCAATTCAGGGTCACACAAACTATATTATATCCTACCATGACTGGTGCAAGGCAAGAACAATCTCTGAACTCGGCTCCAGTCTATTAAAACAATAAAACAGCACAGCAAAAATATGTTTTTTGTTTTTTAGGTTGTGAATGTGGACAGAGGTGTGAGCTGTACTTATTATTTATACTTGTTAAAAATTGTGGGTACCAACATACAGTTGTGTGAAAAACTATTTGCCCCCTTCCTGATTTCTTATTCTTTTGCATGTTTGTCACACAAAATGTTTCTGATCATCAAACACATTTAACCATTAGTCAAATATAACACAAGTAAACACAAAATGCAGTTTTTAAATGATGGTTTTTATTATTTAGGGAGAAAAAAAATCCAAACCTACATGGCCCTGTGTGAAAAAGTAATTGCCCCCTTGTTAAAAAATAACCTAACTGTGGTGTATCACACCTGAGTTCAATTTCCGTAGCCACCCCCAGGCCTGATTACTGCCACACCTGTTTCAATCAAGAAATCACTTAAATAGGAGCTGCCTGACACAGAGAAGTAGACCAAAAGCACCTCAAAAGCTAGACATCATGCCAAGATCCAAAGAAATTCAGGAACAAATGAGAACAGAAGTAACTGAGATCTATCAGTCTGGTAAAGGTTATAAAGCCATTTCTAAAGCTTTGGGACTCCAGCGAACCACAGTGAGAGCCATTATCCACAAATGGCAAAAACATGGAACAGTGGTGAACCTTCCCAGGAGTGGCCGGCCGACCAAAATTACCCCAAGAGCGCAGAGACGACTCATCCGAGAGGTCACAAAAGACCCCAGGACAACGTCTAAAGAACTGCAGGCCTCACTTGCCTCAATTAAGGTCAGCGTTCACGACTCCACCATAAGAAAGAGACTGGGCAAAAACGGCCTGCATGGCAGATTTCCAAGACGCAAACCACTGTTAAGCAAAAAGAACATTAGGGCTCGTCTCAATTTTGCTAAGAAACATCTCAATGATTGCCAAGACTTTTGGGAAAATACCTTGTGGACTGATGAGTCAAAAGTTGAACTTTTTGGAAGGCAAATGTCCCGTTACATCTGGCGTAAAAGGAACACAGCATTTCAGAAAAAGAACATCATACCAACAGTAAAATATGGTGGTGGTAGTGTGATGGTCTGGGGTTGTTTTTGCTGCTTCAGGACCTGGAAGGCTTGCTGTGATAGATGGAACCATGAATTCTACTGTCTACCAAAAAATCCTGAAGGAGAATGTCCGGCCATCTGTTCGTCAACTCAAGCTGAAGCGATCTTGGGTGCTGCAACAGGACAATGACCCAAAACACACCAGCAAATCCACCTCTGAATGGCTGAAGAAAAACAAAATGAAGACTTTGGAGTGGCCTAGTCAAAGTCCTGACCTGAATCCAATTGAGATGCTATGGCATGACCTTAAAAAGGCGGTTCATGCTAGAAAACCCTCAAATAAAGCTGAATTACAACAATTTTGCAAAGATGAGTGGGCCAAAATTCCTCCAGAGCGTTGTAAAAGACTCATTGCAAGTTATCGCAAACGCTTGATTGCAGTTATTGCTGCTAAGGGTGGCCCAACCAGTTATTAGGTTCAGGGGGCAATTACTTTTTCACACAGGGCCATGTAGGTTTGGATTTTTTTTTTCTCCCTAAATAATAAAAACCACCATTTACAAACTGCATTTTGTGTCTACTTGTGTTATATTTGACTAATGGTTAAATGTGTTTGATGATCAGAAACATTTTGTGTGACAAACATGCAAAAGAATAAGAAATCAGGAAGGGGGCAAATAGTTTTTCACACCACTGTATGACATATATTATACAAATTCTGTGAGCTGTAACCCATTAAGACTTCCAAAGGTGCCTCTTAAACAGGGGTATCAATTTCAAATACCGGAGGTCTGTAGAGTTTTGTCACAACCCAAATTTTTAATTAGAAGCAAGTCATTTCTTATAAAGGAACATGTTATTTACAGTAAGTATGTGGCTACTCACAGCTTTAATATTGTCAAGTCAGGTCATTCTTATATTGTACATTTTTAGTTGCTAAGAATATCATGCAAATGATTGGGGCATGACACAGATTATTAATTCTATGTCCTTCACCTTTTTTTTTGCAATTCTTTCCAAGTATGTTATTAAACAGGATACTTCACAATGATCAGATACAATTATAAATAAGACCAAGTTAGTTGGTGAACTGCTGGCTCCACTGTCTTCTACATCTGTTAACTGGCAGATTTTCAGGAATACAATAAGCAATTAAAACAATGAATGTAACTGATTAAGTAAGTGTAAGCGGCATTTTTAAGCAAAAATAATCTCTGTACATACTAGTGTGTTCACGTTGTTTGCAAAAGTGTGACCATGAGCAAATCACTTGACCTGCCTGTACTCCAATTGGAAAGCCAAAAGAAATTTAACCAGTTGTATCATAAAGTAAACGTAAAACAGTAAATAAAATAAAAAAGCATCTCTGTCCACATTAAAATGATTCAAAATACATATGCATGATATAGACATACATGGCTAAACTGGGCATGTGTGCATCTTCAGAAAAATCCTTGAAGGGTTGGTAATGTCACCAGCCACAAGATTTATAGGAAAACTGCAAGGGTAAATTATTTACCTTTTGCCTATGTATGCAGCATTCTAACTGTACAAAAACGCAATTTAGATAATAGTGTGTAGATAACACATCAAGCACCATGGAAAGCAACTCTTCTATGACCACTTTGTTGGAATATGGGTTTCTTCCATGAAGGGTGACCAATCAGCGAATGAGACGTTTTAATGAGCAAGATCCAGTTAGGAAAGGGCTATGTAATAAACACAAGTAAATCAGAGTGTGATTAGTTTTGACCCAACCACATTACAACACTGAGGCTGCATTTTCAGAAGTATATGGGTATAGATCTCGTTTTCAAAGTCTCTGATTCCTTGAGTTGAAAAAGCAGGGTGGTGTTGATGAAAGATTAAAATGGAGACTAATCTTTGTATTTTAGACAAAAAACATAGTAGTGCTAAGCAATTGAGGGTTTTGGAATTTTAAGAAGTGAGTGAACTAAAAGCATAAAAATGGAACAACAATACTGTAATCGTTTCAGCAGCAATAACTGTCTCCCAGTGAAGAAACTGCAGCCACTATAGCCCTTCACGACTGAACTTAAGTACCACTGAATCTCTAATTTAGGAGTGTCAAACTCAGATCCTGGACAGCCAGTTTTCATTCTAAGCCACTTTCTTAACTGGTAGCCAATTATTGCTCTTAATAGAACCAATTTTATTGCTTTCAATGGTAATTGACCTTTTTAAGATCCCAAATCTTTTTCCCCCAAAACAGTACACATTTCCAAAACTGTTTATTTTTCTGAAAGCACTCTCAAAAATTTTTGGGAACTGCAGCGGATCAGTACCTCTCTGGCCTTTGTGTTTTTCTTTCAAAAAAAATGCAAGGCTTCTAAATCTTAAAAACACATCAACTGAAATGAAAGCAAAAGTAGTGTATCCAATAAACAACGATAATTAGCTACTAGTTAAGTGAGTGATAAAAACTTGCCAGTTACTGTAGGGCCCTCCAGAATCCTCCCTGTAGTATCCATATGAATAGCTGCATGGTGTATGTATGGCAGTGAGGTGAAGAATAAGAGAACCTGGAAGCTGACAGAGGTAAAATTAAGGGTACAGACCCTTAAAGGTGCGGACGATTCAATGGAAGAAAGAGACCAGAAGAATGGGCAGTGAAGAGGTGAAGCTGGGAGGTGAGAAAAGGAAACCTAATGCAGGTTGAACGCGGATGTTTTTATTTGTTGTAAATGGAAATTAAGATGTTTATAAAGTCTATTCAATCAGAAGTTCAAGGCCAGTGACTGCTGAGGAAATCGTAAAAGTAAAAAGTAGGAAGGGAAAAATATTTCCGCTGTTAACGGATGATTTGTATGCAATAAATAATTGTGCAAAGCGTACAATGTGCACTTTGCCAAATGATTTGAGGTTTCGAAAGATTACGTGTATTTGCTTTTCCACAAAGATGGCTAAAACAATTAATCCAGAGAGCATTGGAAAGGACTTTGATCTCAGGGTGATTTTTTTTTATTATTCTTATCAATAGCACGTTCTTTGGGCTTACCCCATTGCACAAGGCGGCTGCCTTCAGCTAACTGGCTCCGATCACAAAACCAGGACAGGCAGTGCAGCCCTCAATTACGAACAGGGGACAGTCAGCGGGCGGGGCGCTGGTAAAACGCGGACGTGTCAGCTCGAAAGAGGGGCGCGATACCCAAAGCGTCTAACGAGCCTAAAGGATGCTCTCGCCACTCTCACGCTCCGCCGGTGGTAAACAGCACTGGGGATGCTTGATGCTTACCCTCCAACACTTTACTTAAGTTACCAGAAAACGATCCTTGTACCGAGAAAAGGGAACTCGTTTGCCTAACGTCACCTGGCATTTTACCTATTATATTTAATTCGCTGCACAAACCAATGGACATGTTTCACTTGAATAGAAAAAAAATCATCTTAGACCAGTCAGCGATTCGGACAACACTCTTCTAGTGTTAAGCCTAGAGCGTCTTTGCGGCGGAAAAGCATCCTCAACCCTTCAGTGAAGACTCCAGTCAGACAAGCGCACACAAGTCGGGGATGTCATTTGGCGCGCCGGGCAACACTCACTCGCAATTAGGCTCACAAGTCAACAACTGCCGTTACTGACCTGGACAGGTGCTTCAGAATTTGTTTCTTGATTATCCCAGCCATGGTGTGATTTACAACAAAGTATCTTGGATCTGAAATGAAGCATCCGCTATTGGTATCATCTCATTGTGCCGTCCTTTCCTTCTTTCGTCACCCCGCGAATGAGTAGATCCTGCCCACACAAAGAGGGTTTCGTTAAGGACAACACAGGGAGAGAACCCCCTCGCCACTGGGGTCCATCACGGCACAAGCCCCCCTAAACAGCAGCAGCCGGCCTATGAGCCGAGTAGCTTAATACAACCACAAAAACCCGTCCAATCGACGTTTCCAATAAGCCCAAAAATAAGGCCAACCCTCTTGATAGGGGGGAAGAAAATATAGAAGGCTGTGGGAGGAGGTTACTGAGGGGCTGACATATGTAAATATATCCAATCATGTGGTAAACTGGGCGTAGAAAAAAGAATACTACAAGGCAATTGGTTAGTTGTCTGCCAATTATTACTGGGACACGACAGGCAAAGTCAAGGCCGAGCTAAAGCTTTCGGACTTAAGGTTGAGTATAATAACCCATCAGATACACTCATTGAAAAAACATAACAGCAAATGACATATTAATAAATGAAAATGTCCCCTCTTATATATGACTGTTAGAGGTGGTACATGCCGAGGTCCGATAATATTTTAAAACGATATGCACATTTTTTGAAGTTTGATGGGCTACAAGTATGTGTCACTGGAAATTAATAGTTTGAGATGTCTAGCTTTATAAGTGGGGTTTTTTGACAATATAGTTACTGTAAAAAGTTTTTACAGGCGAATAGCGAAATATTATTAGTGCTGACGTTGGGAAAGGAAACAGAAGTCCGCGTACTTGGCAACCCTGCCTAGAAATAAGATTCCACAGATGGTCTTCCGGGTGAGGACGGAAGCGAGGCTTGCTGGGCTTAGGCATCAGTTACGCACGCCAGCCCCGCAAGCCTCGCTTCTGTCCTCATTAGTAGTAATGAATTAACGCGCAAGTGAAGTACTAATCCGTACGGCTTTCCTTTTAAACGTGTTGACGGCATACTGGCGACAGGTAAAGGTGAAAGAAAACGTTGAACGTTTCTGAATATGTCTTTCCAGGTCAGCATCTAATTTTAAAATCCTTCGTAATTTGAGGTTTAGTTGCATTAATGTAAAAGTTATCCTTGGGGACACGAACATTACAGTATTTCCGCAAGTCTGCTTAGGGAGAATAGCAGAATATGACATAATTGTCTGCTTTTAATTAACCATTTACTTTTATCGGGATTAAGAAGTTACACACACCGTAGTATAATTTGGGAAGTAAATATAAATAGGTAGGTGCAAGAAGACGCAGCATTAAAACTTACTACTCACTGCGTCAGGGTCAACACTTGTAATAGTTTTAACTACAGTATACTTTAGACGAGAATACTATACATGTTTATATTTAATAATTACACCATATTAGCTTGCGGAAATGTGTTCAGTAATAGGATAAAAGCCACAAAACGAGAAGCATTTTGTTGTATTGCAGCAATGAATACAATCAATAATATTCAACAAGTCCTTGCTCACTATTGCTTGCAACATTTTAGTTTACATTGAAATTAGTTTATCACATTTGCTAATATTGGTATTTGTGTAAAATAAGGGTCTTTCCTTTTTGTGGTAATGTACACTCCAGTTCCATGTCAGACAAGAACTGGGCATGTTTATCTTTTTAATTATTTACGCAAAAACAATTCAAAGTACAATACAACAGTAATGGCAGATATTGTTTACAGTGAGGAAAATAAAGCACCTAGAAGCTTCAGGCAGAATATGAAATATAGAAAGAATATCTACAGTAAGTTGTTTTTTTTCCTTATGAAAGGGAATAAAGCATGGCTTAACTTTCATAAACTTATCTTTATGTAAATGTCCTAAAATAATGATTTTATTACTGACAAATTTGAGTTTGTTGTCATTACAATAGTACCAAAAATGGCATTCTCTCTACTGAATTCTTTCAATTCAGAAATATTTGGAAATAAACAATAATATATGTCATTCCAAAAGATTTTAGAAAATTTGCATTCCTATAACACAATCAGGTGTAGTTTCTTCATCACAGAATGTACAAATATTACAATCAAGCCCAAATCTCTGTCCTAAAAATTCTCTACAGGGATATATCCTCATACGATTTTTAAAATGAATTTCTTTAACTTTTGGTGTTATTGGAAATTATAATTTCTTCTTAGTTTTTAAATGTTATCTTTTTTTTAATAATTTGAGAAATTAAAGTTCTGTTTGCTTGAAAAATGGAATGATACATCAATAAAAATTTCTGAATGATGCTATTTAGAAATGTTGAAGCCAGTGAATTTGTGCCCATCACTAAAAGCTTAGGTAGATGAAGATTTGATCTTAAGACATTTTCTGATGCATTCTAGAATATCTATACTATTGAATGTGGAATTGCATTATTGACATTGTTAAAAGTGTTTACAGTCAACTGATAAGATTTCTGATTGAGATTTAACTTAACATATAAAGTTTACTCTCCGATCTAGGAAGTGTTTCACAGGCCATATCCCCCTTTCCAAGAAATTCTTAGTAAACAGCAATTTATTTCTACCCAGCACGTTTTGGCAGTTCCATAGAGTGTTGTTGTGAGGACTGGAATTATGTTTAATGATTATTTTCCAAGGTAGTAACACTTGATGATGAAATTTTGATAATTTGTCCGGCAGTGTTTTTCAACAAATCCTATTTTAGAAAGATATCTTTACCTCCTATATTAAAAAAAGGATTTGGAACATGATGCCATAAACTATTTGGAGCCTTTTAGAATTATAATAGCTAGTTTATCTTGAGAGTACTGTTAAAATCAGATTAAGATGCATTAGATTAGATCAACTTTATTAATCCTGTGAGGAAATTCAGGTGCATACAGCAGCAGAAACATAAAGAACAAGAAAATAGACTCACAGAACAGATAATACAGTTAATCAATAAATCATTGAATTGCCGGATACCACTGGGCATAAAAGATCACCAGATGCACTTCTTAGCACACTGTGGTTAAAAGTGCGCCAGAAGAGTGTCTCATGGAGGGAATATTTCATGATGGCATCCAATTTTGTCATCATCTTCTTTTCACAACAGCTGCCAGTGTGTCCAGGGTTCACCCTGCGATGGAGCAGGCTTCCCTGATAGGTTTATCCAGTGGATATGCAGTAACATCTGTTGTCATTTAGTAAAAAAAAAAAAAAAACTCGTAGCTCCCCCAGGGATACCACAGTAAAAGTTGTGCTAAAGATGCACTGCAGGTTGATTGGACATGTCATGCAGTTTATTAAGACATGGTGTTCATAATAGCCAGAAGTTTGGTTAACATTCTTCTTTTGCCACTTTCTCTAGATAATACACAAACACAGTCTGCCTTCCTCGTCCAACACATGTGGAAATACTCATGCATGTCTTTTCATACATTGCGATAGACTTTCATCCCAGCCAGGGAAAATTCCTGCCTAGTGCCTGATGCAGATCAGTGAAGCCCTAGCATGCTCCTACCTTTATAAATTAAAAAGTGTGTTTAGGGATGCACGAAACTCCTCTTTTTTAATATTTTTTTTTTTACATCCAAAACAAACTCTAGTATTGCACTTTGTCCAGGCATAGCACAGTAATTCAGATATGTTGTTTGTATCACTGTCTTTTTTTGTGTCATCCTTTTGGGGGAAAAAGACCTTTCATAATGAAAAATTAAATGAGTTTGTTTACAGTTCTCTAATTTTAGAAGCAAGATAGAATGAGTCACACTCTGTGGGAATGAGCACTCCAGACATGTCCTATAGCAATTTAAGGATGTCAAAGGACTGTCTGAACCAGACAGTCATGAAGCTAAGAGAACTTGCGGAATGCTGCTGTAGAATAGTATTCATTCTACATTTTTAAATGAGGCTCTGGTAAGTTCAATGAAATCTGACCTGTCTAAATTTACAATTGTAACATATCCTGGCAGGGATAGAAAGGTATTGAAGCATGAAAGAATTTTCAGATGTTATTGTTCTAGGCATAAATTAGTAATGGAAGGACAAAGGGAAATGCAGAACAGGATGTTGCACAAGGTGGATTATTTCAGACAAAGTTAAATGGATAAATACACAAATAAATATTGCAAAATGTGACAATAAATAAAAATGCAATGATATGTGACCATAAAATAAAAGATTAATGAAATATTGTTTTTTTTTTTTCATTATACATTTATGTACATACTTCTTCATTTATTTATTTCAGTGGTGTCACATACAACATAAAATAGTATAATAAAACTGTTATTTTCACTTGTCAAAGCTGAGAGGGTCTGCTGTAGTGTGTAATGTGTGTTGAATGGTCAATCAACGGTAAAGTGGACAAATCTTTGGCTATCAAGGACCATATGTAGAGCATGAAATCAGAGCTTCTTGAATTACAGTAAGTGGTTCATGCAATAATTTTGTGCAACTTTTTCTTGCCACAAATGGGCATAGTTACAACTTCAAGGAAGCACGTCACTAAAAACTATTTCATGAAACATTTCATTATTTATGCTCACATATTAATGAAATTTATTTGTCGCATTTCAAAACAGACTTTTTTGCATATTTCATTAATTTTCTCTTAAATATGCCTCCGTAGTTGTTTCCTAGGCTTATTCAGGGGTTTCTTGCCTTTTATATAAAATAGATCAATAAGTTTACAGAAATGCCTGGAATCACAAGAGGGAGCTTTGATAGAACACAGCCTGGAGGCTCTAGCCCAGAGGTAATTCTTTTGCTCATCTGAAAATGCTTCAGGGCTGAGGTTTGAAAATAAAGATGGGCCAGTGTTATTCAAAGTCAAATTTTTTTTGTCACATATAAGTTACACATACAATAAGCAGTGAAATGCTTTAAGAAGGAAAGTGAATTAGCTTCCCCATGGAGCTAGACAAGTATACAATGCTTAAGTCTGCCCAGAGAGTGTTAGGTTGGCAATTGGTTCTATTTTTAAAAGTAAACTTACAGAAGTGTTGTGGTCTGCTGGCAAAACAAAAAAAGGCTTTACCCCATACCCTGGGTATAATGTTAAACTACATCCGACCCAGCAAATTGTCCTTCAACTTGCAGGGAAAGCGTGGGGGTTCGTGACAGGATTGGCATTCCAGCCACTGTGAAAACTTAACCCAGTTCCAAAATGGCAGAGAGTACTCCTTTCTTGTTATGTGCAGGAATAGATCTGTAGCCACCCATAGGAAGGCTGCTTGCATTATGAATAAAATGGGGGGTATAGAGCCTTATCCCCAGAAGAGCCAAAACTGCTGGAAAGCCAATGGGGTCAGTCCTGTTGGGGATTGGAACTGTTGTGGTGCTGAGGCATCACCCACTGCACAACAGAATTTGGGTTGTAATTTGAGGTGGTCCATCCAGGTAGCCACATGGAACATCTCGTTTCTCCGGCATGATGACCATCTTCCTCTGCTGTCAGAGGAGCTTCGTAAACCACATTTCAGTGATGGCATTTTCTCAGGTACACAGACCTGGAACTGGCCAGATCTCTGTAGGTGGGTACACCGTTTATTGGTCTTCTTGCTCTGTCATACTCCAAGAGTAGCTGTTCCTGTGGTGGATGGACTCCTTCCAGTGGTGTCTGATGTCAGTCCTTTCAGTGATTGTAGTATGAGACTCAGGTTAAGGCACTCTCTGGGTGCCTTCTCTGTTGTCTCCGTGTAGGCTCAGACCGCGGTGAGTGATTCCCTGGTGAGGGAGACATTCTATTTGCAACTTCACTTGGTGGTTGATGGGCGCCCCCAAGGTGACACCCCTCTGGTAATGGGTGACTGCAGTGCAACCGCTGGCACTGACAGGTCTGGCAGTGAGGATTGTGTCAGTCCCCATGGGTCTGGTGACTGTGCTGAAAGTGGCTCCATATTCCTTTACTTTGCAAAGGGTCAGGGGCTGCGAATCGCTGCCCTAAGCCACATTGTTGGACTTAGTACTCCAATACTGGTGATGCAGTGAAGGACATCGATCACAGTCTTTGTGGGATGACTCTGGAGGCATCAAAGCATTATGCAAACCTGAATTTGTTCCTTTGAGGGTCTCAGTCAGGGCAGGTGACGGAATGGTCCTTATGGGTGACACTGCAGCAGCTTTTTGAAGCTCATCCTCCGTCTAGGATGTTGGACATCGCTGGGTCCACAGTTCTTGAGGTTGATCCTCCAATTAGCTGTGAACCACCCAATCTCATTAAGATTGCACAGGTGGTCAACCAGTGGAGGATAAGGAAGGCTTCAGGGATCTGGGGTGAACTACTCCAGGCTGCCTTCCTGGCATTGCAAGCAATCTTTGCTTCTATTTGGAAGATGAGTGTCATCCCTATTTGGAAAGGGAAGGGTGATGGGCTGATTTGTGGCAACTACAGGGGTTAATGCTGCTCTCTGTGCCAAGTAAGGTCCTTGCTAGGGTCATCCTCGATAGAATCTGTGATCACTTGCTCACCTACCAGTGAATGGAGCAGTCTGGTTTGATGCCTAAGAAGTCTACCATCAACTGCTTCCTGGTACTGAGGGTTCTAATCAAGTACAGTCTTTGTCAATTTTCTTAAAGTATTTGACATGGTTGATCAAGCTGCCCTGTGGGGACATCTTGAGACTTTGCGGGATGTCATGGCTGGCCTGTACACTATTACTGTGAGGGTTGCACAGAGTGAATGCAGAACCTCAGTATTTTTCCCAGTTGATTCTGGGGTTCATCAGAGATATGTTATTCCTCCTGCTCTGTTCAGTGCTTGCATGGATTGGGCGTTGGGCAGGGTCATGGAGTCCAGCGGCTGTGGGACAGTTGTTGGTGAAAGATTTACTGATCTTGACTTTGCCAGTGATGCAGTGATCTCAATGGAGGCTCTGATCAGGGCTCTCGAGAGACAGAGAGAGGAGTCTAAGTGTCTGGGCTTGCCACTGTCCTGGATAAATAACAAGATCCAGGCCTTTAATGATCTCTTGGGCATAGCCATCAGCAGTGTGTCTGTTTGCAGAGAGAGTGTCGACCGCATCAAGAGGTTTACTTACCTCAGCAGTGACATTCATGTCTCTGGTAACTCTTCCTATGAAGTCAGTAGACAGATTGGGAGAGCAGGTGGGGCGGTCATGAGGTCGCTGGAAATGTGTGTGTGGTGCTCCGGATATCTTGCAAAAAGACGAAGGTCCCAAGTCTTTAGAGTCCTGGTGCTTTTTATTTTGCTATATTGTTGTGAGACATGTACGTTACCAGTGACATAAGATGAAAACTGGACTCTTTTGGCACTGTGTCTCTTTAGGTAATCCTTGGGTACCGCTGGTTCAACTTTGTGTCAAACGAGAAGTTGGTCACAGAGTCCCAAATGAAATACAATATCTGCATTATGATGGAGTGTCAGTTACAGCGCTAAGGCCATGTGGCATGATTCCCAGAGGGTGATCCAGCCTACAGGATCCTCATTGTTGAGGACCCTAGTGGCTAGACCAGGCCAAGGAGATGCCACGTAACAACTGGCTGCGGCAGACAGAGGGTAATTTCTGGAGGGTTGACTGGTTGTCTGCCTGGGGTGGTTGCCAAACAGGACCCCAAGCTGTTTTGTCGGGTGGTGGGTACAGGAATGTACTGTACCAGTGCATGCTCTACAGTCTGACCTGGCTCCAGAAACTAGTCCTCAAAACTCAAGTGAAGACTAGAAATATACACCAAGCCTCACATATTTCAACCCTGGCCCTTAAATTCAAGGAGCAAGCTTGAGATCTATACACCAAAAAGAGGCCAAATGAATAAAAGGAAGATAAGAACTGCGAAATGATAAAATTAAAGTTCCTTAACATTATTAGAACTTATGACAAATCAAAAAAAATTAAAAAGGTGTGCCCAAAAGTAAGTAAGCCCATTCAGTAATCCAGCAACTGAAATCAAACAAAGCCAAAGTCCAATATCAAAAATTAAAGGAGAGCTGAACAGCAGTAGATTAAACTAATGCCACAGCACAGTAAGCATCAAAAAGCAACAAACAAAACAATATTTAATAAAAAAATAACCCAAACAAAACACATTTTTAAAAAATAAACTCAGAAGATGATCAAATGAATAAACAAAAAAGGCAAACTAGCCAGGGAGAAGACCCTGTGTATTTCCTATACAAAAAAATAAAAGACTGTTGGTTTCCAGGTAGGAAAACCCCACTTATTATAGAAGTTGTCTTGTGGAAAGGATGTCCTGTGGGAAATTAGCTAGTCTGGACAGGAGAGGGCAAGTGGACTTATGTAGAGCAAGAAGAGACAGGACAGAGGTTAGGGTGGAGGGAGGAATTGGTCAACCATTTTGTGTGTCAAGACGTCAATAGGTAAAGTATGTAACATCCTTTTGACCTGAAAAGCCGTCACCTGGTGTAACTCTCAATTTGATCTCTCTAATATATAATGTATATATTGTTATGCATGCATATTGGAGGACCTCCTCACAGTCTCTATCGAGGTATATAATAACCTGTCATGACAAGAGGGGGCGCTATCGCTAACACTACTCCCTCCTTTTTTTCTCACAATGCAGAGAAACTGAGGAGTAAAGGAAATTGAACCCACCCTTCTGGTTCCGCCTCCATAAAAACCCATGGAAGGAGACATCATTACTAGCACAAGCCACCCACCGGATGGAGCTTCCCTATCACTGTGACCTTGGCAAACTAGCCCAACAAGCCTTATTTGTTTCATTTTGATGCCTGACATAACAGAAAACGCTTGCCGAGGAGCATTCCTTTTGTGTCCTTGTACAATAATCAGGAATACCCGGTTGGCGCCCCAAATTTTCTTGCTTCATGGAGCCGTCATTCCTGCACCCGGCCACAATATATACAGTGTCTATAAAGAGTATTCACTCCCTTTGAAAGTCTTCATATTGTATTATTTTACAACATTAAATCACAGTGGATTTAATTTGACTTTGTGACACTGATTAACAAGAATACTCTTTAATGTCAAAGTGAAAACGATCTCAGCAAAGTGGTCTAAATTAATTGCAAATACAAAACACAAAGGTAGAGCTATTTGGCTGCAATGAGATTTCATGTTCTGGCCAGCTTGCCATTAGAGTCAACTGTAAATTCCACATTCAGAAGTACTAGTGGGGAAACTATCTGTTAAAAAGCTGTACTGTGCTGAAACTTTTGTTTTTTTATTTTATTTACAGTTTAATGTAGTTATATAGATTTTTCAGCCAGGTGGGATTTCATGGGGTTTCATGGATTAGACCATACTATTGTACCATTGTCATGCTTCTGGAATTTGATTAGGTTGTGCTTAGTTATTATCTTCTGTTTCCTAAATAAAATGATGTTAAAATAAAGAATGTGAAGCATAATTGGACATTGCAACAAAACAATGATGCTTAAAATGCCTCTATCCACAAAAAAAATTACATGAGGAAGAACTTGAAGTGGGCAGTAGATGCAAGAAAAAGGGCCCCAAATATCATGCAGTTGAAGGAGCTCTGTGAGGAAGAGGAGTGGGTAAGAATTTCCCTAAGTCAATATAGTAGACTGATAGACAATTACAAGGAACACCTATGGATGTTAATCCTGCGTGTTTCAAGGTGGATTCATTTTTTATTTAATTTTTTTTTAGACTGCCAGAGTATTTTTTCAGTTGTTATTTTTTAGGGTTCTGTTGAATGTTTTGAAATTTATTTTATAACATGCAATATTTATTGTTTGTTTTCACGCAATTTTGTTGGTTTGTCATTATGATGCTATCCGGTTTCTATGAGCATAGTCACGCACACCATGAGCTTATATGGTAATTTTCTACCAGAGTTGTGTATATATGCCCTAAGGATATTTAGCATTTTATAAAGTTCTGATCTTCTTTTTGTTAAGAACTTTTTCTAGTATATTTTTAACTTTGATTTTTGGTTCCTCTTAAAGTACAGCGTTGCAATCCTTGTGTGTATTTAGACTGTGGCTTAGTTACAGATCTTCTTCATAAAAATAGTCACTTTTTCTTCCCAGCCAACGTGAACAGCATTGTTGTTAATTTAGATCAACTTTATCAGTTTTATGAAAAGGTGCTGATAGCACTTTGCTGCACTTACCACACTACGCAAATAAATTAAAGAATGTAACATACCTTTCCATGAGGCATTCCCTTTGACAATAGTATTCCAGAATATAATACAACCTGTATTCCCCACCTGACTAAAACATTCAATAGTCCTGGCAAAGTATACTAAAAGCTTTAACTGTCCTAAGAGTGTGATTGTAAGGTGACACAAAAGATCCACCACTAACGCTTTGTAATAGCAGCTATGGAGAAAATTTCAGAGATTTGGGTTATAATTAGTATGAAACTTGAGTAGTTCAAGCGTGAATTTTAGTCTCCAAACACAAAAATGAATACTGTATTCATATACAGTACAATGTATATCAATGGAATGAAAGTATCACCAGTGGAACATGTTTCTTACAGCAAGGTTCTGTTTTAGTAAGACGCTGAGTTCAGTTAATTCATTTTCTAAATAAGCTTCCACTCTCTTTTCTGTGCTAAGATTTTAGTAATATAAGTATGCAGGAGTGTGTAACACTTGACAGCATGAAAAGATATAATTACATAAGCAGGCTAGGTGAATTGACATTGCCAAAATGACCTTAGTGAGTGAGAGTATGTGTATGTTCATCCTGTGATAGGCTGGCACCTTGTCAGGGTGTTATTCTTGCCTTCAACTCGGTGACTGCTGGGATAGGCTTCAGCTGCCCCATGACCCTGCCCTGGGTAAGTAGTTTAGGAACATGGATGAATGGATAAAAAACAACCCTCTACCTACAATTCCCAGCCATCTCTCAGACTCTGCAACCCTACTATTTAGGAACACAATAAAGGGTGAGGGACCTTAGTAAAGAAAAAACAAAGTTAAACTTAAAGGGAACAAGAGCAGAGTAGTGGAGAAAAATGATACAAGAAAGAGCATAAGGAGGGTCGAGTAATGGAAAACATTCTAACAAAAGAAAAAAATGCAATATAAAATGTTGGTATTCCCACTAAAAATGGGATAAGAGAGAGAGAGAGGCGAGGGTTTTGAAAATGGCAGGATGTTTTGTAGCTCTTCGGTCCTGTAGGTGCAGTACACCTCAACAACATAATTGTTGCCTATATAATTTTGAAGCTTTCTAACAAATGTTTCAGGGACAAACATCTATTTGTAGAATCAACTTCACAGTAAGGTATAGATACTAAAGACTGGCCTTTGGATCCCTCTGCTGGCCACATGATGTCAAAACTTCCCACAGGATATAACCAACTCTGGAGTCCTCTGCAGTCCTTTTTCCTTGTGACGTAAAACATGTAGTAGATGATGTAATAATAATTCATTATATAGCTCTTTACAAAGTGAGTGGAAGCCACTCCAGGTCAGGTCACGTTGGGAAGCATGCACAGGTATGGCTCATTGCTAGACCTACCACATGATGAAACAGCTTGGGATTTTTCTTAGCAAACCTCCAGGCACAAACATGGTCCAGTCCCACCCCCGGAAATAATCATCTATCTGCCGCTAAGGATCCTTTGAGCCAGATCACCCTCTGGGAATCGTGGCACATGGCCGTAGTCCCGTAACTGCTCTCCCTCGCAATGCAGGTAATGTGCCTCATTTGGTACTCCATGAGTAACCATTCGATTGACACAAAGTCAAACCAGTGGTACCCAAGGATTCTCCAAAAAGACACAGTACCAAAGGAGTCCAGTCTTCATCTCAGGTCACTGGATATCATCCATGCCTCGCAACCATATAGCAAAACAAGAAGCACTAGGACTCTAACAACTTGGGACCTTTGTCCTTTTGCAGAGATATCCGGAGCGCCACACACACATTTCCAGTGACCTCATGACCCCCTATGCTCTCCCAATCCATCTACTGACTTCATAGGAAGAGTCACAAAAGACTTAAATGTTGCTGCCGGGGAACACTCGTAAGCCCAGATGCTCATACTCCTCACTCAGTCTCGAGAGCCAGATCAGAGCCTCCATTAATTCCATAAAGATCACAGTATCATCAGCAAAGTCAAAATTAATGAATCTTTCTCCACCGGCAAATGACCCACAGCCAATGGACCCCACAACCCTGCCCAACACCCAGTCCATGCAAGCACAGGGCAGCTCAATCAACTGAGTTGAACACTTTAAGAAAATTGACAAAAGCTTCAAAGAAACACTGCCGATATTCCCGTTTGCACTCCATGAGAACCCTCATTGCCAGGATGCAGTCGATGGTGGACTTCGTAGGCGTAAATCAGACTGCTCCAGTTGCTGTTAGGTGAGTTGGTGATCACCGATCCTATTGAGGATGACCCTAGTAAGGACAACTTCAACCACCACTAATGTGTAGCATCCACCTGGATGATGTGGCAGCAGCCAACTTAAACCAGTACATTCACTCCTCATTAGCTGTTAGGTGGTGAAGAGGTAAGAGATAGTTAGCCAGTTAAAGACAGGGGATGATTAGGGGGCCAGAATGACCAGGCCATAGTGGACAATTTAGCCAGGACATCGGGATACACCCTACTTTTTACAAAGGATGCCCAGGGATCTTTTATGACCACAGAGTGTCAGGACCTCGGTTTTACGTCTCATTTGAAGGATGGCAGCATTTTTACAGCACAGTGTCCCTATCATTGCACAGGTGCATTGGGATACACATTCAGACTGCAGGACAGGAGTCCCCTGCTGACCTCAACAACACCTCTTCCAGCAGCAACTATAGAAGGAAAAAAAAAATTATATATTAGGCATAAAAGTAATTAATAGCTTCTAAAACATTAAGATTAAGCATAAATTAGAATGTTAAGCAATTAAGATATGTCAAGCAGATGGTTAACTAAAAAATCAGTCATATTGCATTATTTTTTAAGCATGAAGGAAACTTACCAGTATTAAGAAAGCAAGAAGAGAACAGGACAAAAATGACACACAGAAACTAACCGAGGACAAGATAAGAAGGCATGAGAACATCTGTTCTCATGGAGGCCAGAAAACAAGGAGCAATACCAGTAACAAAATGCAGGAAAAATGGTTCTAGTAGGAACACAAGAAGCCAGCTGGAATAGTGAATCAGCAAAGATGGCAAAAAGACATTGCTGCCAAGGTCAGATGATGTAATGTATGGAAAACAACAAAATATATTCTAGCATAAATAAGTTTAGAAAATCATACTAGCATTTAACATTACAGAAATTAAATGTAAAATGATTAAATAAAGGCACATGCCATATTTCTTTTTAAATTAAAGCTTAGCGTCAGGCCACCATTATAACATAGTTTGAAAGGCTTAGGAAAGGAAATGGCACAAGAAAAGCCCAAAGGTGGTAAAAGGAA
Organism: Erpetoichthys calabaricus; assembly: GCF_900747795.2. NCBI lineage: Eukaryota > Metazoa > Chordata > Cladistia > Polypteriformes > Polypteridae > Erpetoichthys > Erpetoichthys calabaricus. Next base: position 294,263,318 of record NC_041394.2, read on the forward strand.
GGCATCTGCCCAGCTGTACACCAATAAAAAATAAGCAAAACAGAAACTAAAGAGGAACAATGGACAGTAAAAACAGGTGCAAAATGAGCTAATTTGAACGAGGTCGGGGTGATAAGAAATGACTATATAAGTTTTGAGTCCGGAACTGTTCGAGGCTCAGCTCAATTTGGCCGTATTGGGTTGAGTCCATGTTATTTTTATTGTTATTTTATTGCAATAAAATTATAGACTCTGTTTGCCTATCCCGAGACTCCTAATAGCTTTCATTTCAGGTAAAAAGACGTCTGGTGACAATTTTTTGCTTCGATACAACCCAAGCTTTTTCTTAGTTGGTCTCCCATCCAAGTGCTGACCGGACCCAAACATGCATAGCTTCAGGTGGACGACCTATTCTGAAGTGCATGTGGTATGAAATGTACTAAACCAAACATTTCTTCATTATGCATTTCCATATGCAGCATTCATGTTCCTTCTGATCTGTCTCAGTTTTAATGTATGTCATAACCTCATCCCATTGCTGATTTTACTGTGATTTATGATGGATTGTATGGCATCACCTCTGCACATTGTAAAACACCTTGTGATGGTGTTTCCATTAAAAGGCCTTTTCAATGCAGATAGGAAAAAATCCACACAATTCCTGTGAAGAAGCTGGGCTAAACACTGCCCCACAAGGCAGCATATTTATACAGTAAGTGTTTAGTAATAAGAGTTCATACGCTTTGTCTCATATCATCCTAAGCTGAAATATAGGAAATATCAGTCTATTAATTACAGCAAAAGTTGGGAACATTAGCCGCAATTTCTGTTCTTTCAAAGATTGGAGCTGAAGCCTTATCTTGAAACTTGTTATATTTCAGTTCCGGCTCGGGAGTGTTCTTGTTTGTTTCTTTGTTCTTTTTTTTTGTTTTTCAGGTATTATTTTTCATGTTATGTTGTTGTTTTTATTATGGTTTTTCTTTGTCATGTTTATGTAATATTATTTTTTATTAATATTCTGTTGTTCATTAGTTTTGCTGTTACATTTTCTGTGAATATATTTAGTGTTTTTTGTTATCTGGGGCAAGGTACCTAATTAGGCAGCCAGTGTACTGGTCACAGTAGTACCTACACCAAGGCTGGAGATGGATTGACAGCTTCAGCATTGCATTTACCAGTTTGGACTCCTGTTTTTGTACTTCATCTTTGGATTTTCTGATTTTGACCCTGCTTTGCTTAAGGTAATGTGTATGGTTTAAGATTCTTGGTTTAGTTTGCTTTAGCTTTTGCCTGGTTAGGCAAAACCTTTTTTTAACCTCTTCTGTTCTTCCTTTATGAAGCCTTGTAAGAAATACTCTTTAGATGTTAGGAACTTTCATTTTGTTGTCCTTTATAGCAGAGGTACATGGCTTCCTTTTTCTCATTTCTGGGTATTTCAGTCTTTTGATAGTTTAAATTTAGGTTTTGTCCCTTTTGTGGAAACTTGCCTTTTGATTTTGGCTTTGTGGGGTAAGGCCTAAACGATGAGCCCAGATCTGTATTCAGGATATTTGTTTTATTTTGAAACTTGTACCCGTTTTTGGTGTTTCTGTGTGACAGGAGCAGAATAACATCTTCAGTGCCAACAGAGAATTTTCAGAGGCATGCAGGAAAATTACAGCATTTTTTGTTTTCTAGTGTCTACATTTTGTTTGTCACACCCAATACTGCCGTCATAATCTTTGAGGTTTCGCATCAGGATCCTGCTTGCATGAAATACATCTGGAACACATTAGTGATCAGCTGACCTTTCTTTTTTAACATATGCTCGCTTTTGCTGATACACCTAATTTTTTTATCATGGTTGTACTCTGCGTGGACAGGCTGTTCTTTGTTGCTGAGGTCTGACACCAGGATTCCCCTTGGAATAAAGGAGTATTAACTCTTTGAGGGCCAAATATTTTTTCCAAAAACACAGTTTTCTGAAAAGCACACAAAGCAATGGTTTCACACAGAAATCAAGATAAAACTCCTGTTGCTGTGTGATGTGGTTGCCAGTTCACCAGGAATATGCAACAGGCTGGCTGCCAGGCTGTCTTTGCGTGGTGAGAGGCAGGGGTGGTACCGGTAATTGTGATCTAGTTTGTACCTCTTGTCACTATAAGTGGTGGTCCTCCCAGGCGGACATTGCCATAGGTGCATCAGCTACACAAACCTGTTCAGCACCACGATCCACTGGGGATCAATCAGATCGGACTGATCACTGGTATCAAAATCCATATGCAAAACATCATTGATGGAATATTTTGCTTTACGCATTCACTTCAGTCTCTTGCCAGCTGTCAATACCATTTTTGTTTGCTCCTCGCTACTCACTGGAGTGCAGGGAGTCTCTGTCAACCAAATGAAGTTAACTTTCCTTCTAGCAAAGAGAATGCAACTAAAACATAACAGCAGGTTTTGTCACTGTTTACAGTTGATTACCATCATCAACCCCTCCTTTTAACAAAAGTCAACATCCACCCTGAAAGATCAGCAGGGAGCAGAACACTAAGTTAATGTAGACACAGCACGGGGGTTACATGGATGGATGGATAATTAGTACTTTATTTGTCCCAATGGGGAAGTTAGCAAATTAGTGGTGACACTGCATTTTCAAGGAAGGAAAGGACATTCTGCCATCTTGGTTTTGAGTGATAATTGGTGCAGCACTTTGTCCAAGAATATTGGCAAAGGAGAGTTATGGTCAAACTTAAGGGGGGGGGGGGATCAAGTAACTGCCCATGGCTCAGTACTTTGGGGAGGCCCTGCAACAGCCAACCAACCCCCCAACTCTACAATCTGCAATCCCTCCTCACACACGGATAAAAATATAAATACATACATTTTTAAATACAGTCAGGTCCGTAAGCATTTGGACAGTGACACAGTTTTCATAATTTGGATGCCACCACAATGACGTAATCATTATGTGATTGAAGTGTAGATTTTCATCTTTAATTTAAAGGGTTTACCAAAAATATCGTATTTTGTATTTATTTAATATTTTATTGGATTTTATTGAATTTATTAAAAGCAAATAACATTCCATACAAGCAAGTCAAATTTTACAAAACTAATCAAATCAACCCCCACCCATGAGAAAGACAGCTATCGTATGAGCCATTTAGGAATGACAGCCATTTTTATACATGGTCCCAGTGGTAGAAATCAACATCTTAAATAAAGAAAGACCTGACTGTATGTTAATAAAGCCACACACAACTGTTATTTTGAAATCTAAAATTACAAGGGAGAGCAGCACGTCCATCTCACACTAAATCACAGGTCAAGCTAAAATTTCTTTCAGAATGCAACATAATTATACTAGCTTGGGAAAAAAAAAAGTTACCTGGTGCCACCAATTTCACCTCTTGATATGGTCTTCTTGCAAGAATGTAATTTGACCTAATGTGGGGCCTACTCCAGCAGTTCTCCAGTGACAGTTATTGTTTCATTACCTATAAGAAATTTTACTTTGCCTGAGTTGGGGGGTGTTAAGTATGAAGTCAAAGACTGTAGCTCTGGTCTGAGAGCTGCAGTGAAAATCTCACAGATATTAAACACCAACAAATACAGTGAAAGCATGCTTATGGTGAATTAATTATAAACAGGTACAATAACCAGAAAATCAAATAAAACAAATGCAATAAATATAGATGTCAAAATAACACAACAAAAAGAAAAAAATGTAATAAGATTTTATACATAATTGACTGACTGTTATAAGTATACTCCGTGTTATAATAAACATATAGGAAACTCAAAGGACCACAACAATGATGGGGTGAAAAAAAGAAAACGTTTGCATTGTGTTAACAATAAAATAAACCAAAGATGCCCATAAGGTATATAAATAGATTTGGTAAACTAACAAAAATAATGAAAAAATATTCACATGAGTAAAAGTAACTGAGCCAAAATGATTGTAAAAGGTAGAAATTATATATACATATGTATACTGTACATACACACACATACTCAGACATTTATAGTATGCTAACTCAGATTGTATTACATATACACAAAAACAATACCAATTATCAGTTTATAGAGAGCAGACTGACATGAAACGTTTTCAACAGTAAGATTTTCAAATGTTGATTTGGCCTTATTAGATACAGTTGTTTCCACAAACAAAGCATTTGTTAATTCCAAAGGGTGGAAAACAAGACAAGTTTGGAGATTTTCTTGGAGCTTGGTCAATGGTAATTTCGACCAACACATTTCAAGTTAGTGTCTCTCCTTACTTTATTGCTGAATATTATTTTATATGTTATAAAAAATGAATGTTATTTAACAGCAACAACAGCATTTATTTATATAGCACATTTTCATACAAAAAAAGTAGCTCCAAGTGCTTTACATAATGAAGAAAAGAAAAATAAAAGAAATTAAAATAAGACAACATTAGTTAACATAGAAAAAGAGTAAGGTCCGATGGCCAGGGGGGACAGAAAAAAAAAAAAAAAAAAAAACTCCAGACAGCTGGAGAAAAAAATAAAATCTGCAGGGGTTCCAGGCCACGAGACCGCCCAGTCCCCTCTGGGCATTCTACCTAACATAAATGAAATAGTCCTCTTTCAGGGTGTTGAGGGGGTCCGGTTTGGTGGGCTCAGGATTGGGTCACTGCTTTTTGCAGATGATGTTGTCCTGTTTGCTTCATCAGGCCGTGATCTTCAGCTCTCTCTGGATCGGTTCGCAGCCGAGTGTGAAGCGGCTGCGATGAGAATCAGCACCTCCAAATCCGAGACCATGGTCCTCAACCGGAAAAGGGTGGAGTGCCCTCTCAGGGTTGGTAGCGAGATCCTGCCCCAAGTGGAGGAGTTCAAGTATCTCGGGGTCTTGTTCACGAGTGAGGGAAGAATGGAGCGTGAGATCGACAGGCGGATCGGTGCGGCATCTGCAGTAATGCGGGCGTTGCATCGGTCTGTTGTGGTGAAAAAGGAGCTGAGCCGCAAGGCGAAGCTCTCAATTTACCAGTCGATCTATGTTCCTACCCTCACCTATGGTCATGAGCTATGGGTAGTGACCGAAAGAACGAGATCGCGAATACAAGCGGCTGAAATGAGTTTCCTCCGCAGGGTGTCTGGGCTTTCCCTTAAAGATAGGGTGAGAAGCTCAGTCATCCGGGAGGGGCTCAGAGTAGAGCCGCTGCTCCTCCGCATCGAGAGGAGTCAGATGAGGTGGCTCGGGCATCTGATCAGGATGCCTCCTGGACGCCTCCCTGGTGAGGTGTTCCGGGCACGTCCAACCGGGAGGAGGCCCCGGGGAAGACCCAGGACACGCTGGAGGGACTATGTCTCTCGACTGGCCTGGGAACGCCTTGGGATTCTCCCGGAAGAGCTAGAAGAAGTGGCCGGGGAGAGGGAAGTCTGGGCATCTCTGCTCAAGCTGCTGCCCCCGCGACCCGACCTCGGATAAGCGGGAGACAATGGATGGATGGATGGATGTATTTGAAGAAAGGCAAGGCAGTAAAAAAGCAAATGTACAAACTGTAAAAATCAAGCAAATACAGCAGTGCCCTGATAAAGAATACATATAGATAATCTATTAACTGTTGAATGGAATTATTTTTGTTTTTGTGAAACTATGCAGGAGTAATCAATCCCACCAGGACTGGGCAAAAGGTTGAAAATAGGCCTTGGCAAGACTCTAGTCCATCACAGGGACTACTCTCACATTTATTAGGGTGCATAACCTATCCATATTCACTTCTAGCATGATTCAGTGACATTCAATCAAAGAGCAGTCCCCTGTTAAGGTTTGTATGGTGTAACTTTGTGACATTCAATCAAGCCCCCCTTGGGGACCCCCAAAACTTTGAGTGGTGGCATTGTGAGATACAAATACATTCAATTGATGAGTGGTCCCACACGAAAGTTTGCATGGCCAGTAATATTTGATCAAAAGTTTGGGAATGGGGTCTTCACATGAAACTTCAAGCACATATAGCACAACGGAATTTCACCAGTACACTAAGAAGTTGAAACTGGAAGAGCACAGCTCAGAAAACTAACATAGGGAGAATGTGCAGCAGACAGCCTCTGGTATGGTAATTGAACCCATGAAGCTTGAGCTGTAAAAGTGCACGGCACAACACTTCAGAGTTATACTATGTAATACTTAAAAATCAAGCACGGCATTGAGTCCTTCAAACACGTTTGTCTCATTAGAGTCAAAACTAATGCTTCAAGGACTTTATATTCCACATCACTAGCATTCTGTAAATTTTCTAGGACTTCCTCAACCATATGTTTTCTTTATGGATGAAAACGATACCTCCATTGAAAAAACTTCCAGTATTATTGCACAACTACCAAATAATCCGCATGCACTCTCATAGAAGCTTGTGCATAAAGATGAGCTGACGCATATGCACAGCTGTAATGTAGGTACAAAAGACCAATCATAGACAACTATACTGTACATCACTAGAAAGGTCTGAAACTCAGTTATCCAATGGTAACTATTCTCTCACTGTATTTGGATCTTTGATAAAAACAGATTCACTTAGCTGCGATGCACTGCTTGCCTTGGCATATATGTGTACAAATTGCTCACTTTACTAATGAAAACATGTAATTTATTTGAAAGAAGACACTCTTGAGTAAGTATAAATACCATTATTGCTTTTGATTGACTTGTGGGTTTATTGCAAACAAGGGAATGCAAATGACAAAGGAACAAGAGGATTACCACAGAGGTTGGCATGATTACAAACATTTTTATAAAAAATGCTTTGTCTATGTTTAAGTCAAACTTTTGACAGTTTTAAAATAAAGAACATTTCAAAGTAGGCAGTCTCTCGACTCCAGCTGACAGGAGCAATTAAAGACCAATTTAAATCAAAATTAGGACTCACAATCTGATATAATCAAAATGAAAGTGGAGAAGCAAGAAACCTTAGCCAAAATAATTTGTTACATTTGGTTCCAGTATTTGTAAGATCCTCTAGGTGCTTTGTTTGCTTCCTTCCTCACTGGTAATCGTTAATCCCTGCATGTGCTTCAGTAACAACAACAAAAAGAAAAGGCAGCTGATATCCTAAAAGAAAAAAACATAAAAAGTATGCATGATGTAACATTCAGGTGCATTAGTGGACCTATCAAATTATTTTTTTGTTTACTTCATCAAAGAGCTAGCTATTTTACTTTTGTTCACTAAGTATTTTTGTAACAGTGAGGCATACTCAAAAATATCTGACATATTTATGGAAAGTGGGGCATTGCTCCTTTTGTTCCAGTAGATGGCGGTGTTCTACAAAAATTAAGTTATAAACATGCCTCAATTTACTTGGCGCAAATTCAACTCAGTCCTCATAATCTCATTTTACAGTTGTCCATGATAAGCTAAATGCAATTTCTTATCTAGAAAAATATTACTATTTAGAATATGTGAAATTACCTTTGTGCGTATTGCCACTATCCTGATTTCGGGTTGTTTGGACTGTCTCATGGACCCTGCAGTATTCTCGGTATGCATGTGAACTTTTCAGTTCTGTCTCACAGCTTACACACAAGAGCCTCCCAACCATTGTCTAATTTCTTATAACACAATTCAAATGGAGTGTTAGCATTTACATCCTGCTATTTTTGAGTAGTCATCATTATCGTTAATTATGTTGACTTTATCACATTTATGAATATTCATTTTCAATTCTGCCTTCAGCAATGACTGCTGTAGTTGATTATAAGGTATCTTTGAATCATGATCTTTGGTGGTTGCACTGTATGACAATATGTTGATAGATGTTATTATGTGAATCTTGTATAGCATAATTTGAATGACAACCTATCATCACCCTTGCTGATAATCTAATACATTGTAAAATGTTTCACCTGATACTCACTCTGATCATGCATGGTTCCTTCCATGCAGCTCCAATGGTCTTTTTCCTGCACATTCACACTGCCATGTCTGCCTCACATCACTCACTTAGGGTCCCATGCTACACCATCTGTGCTCATTGTTCCTAACTCGGTGAGCAGAGCCAATCCAAGCCAGAATCACCACCCAAACTTCTCAGGATAGTCGTGCCTCTTCTGACTGTCTCTTTCACATGCCCACATGGCCCTACCAGAAATGCCACTGCAGTGATAATACTGTAGAATGTAATGGCATGAATCCAATAAAGCACTCTTTAAATTATACTTTACAATATCATGTAGTTAAAAATGATCCCCAAACATTCTTGTGGTTTCTCAAAAACTAATATAGGCAGGCAGTACCGTAGACTCCTACTAAAGTGATGTAAAATGTACCTTTTTGCACTGTTGTTAGTTATTGATTGTAGGGGGTCTATGGTTAATGGAAGTTCAAATTTCTTAAACATGATTTTTTTGAAAATACTACCTGAACAAAGAAGCTCTGAAGGACACAGAGTGAGTGCTAAAGAAAAAGATGAGCAAAGGAAAGAGAGCCTACAAAGCTAAAATAGAAAACAAATGCACTCAGAATAACATGAAAGATGTTTGGAAAAGACATTATGACAGGACTTGAGCAATCTAGGGCTCAGGAGCTAAAAGTGAATGTGGACAAAGCTAATGCCCGGAACCAATTTTCTGGTACAGTAGATTTTCCCTCCCACTGCCACCTTCGCTTCCAATGACAAGTCTTCCCACACCATGCCTAGAGGGGGCTGGGTGGTCTTGTGGCCTAGGAATCACTGCAGTTTTGTTTTTGTTTTTTTGTTCTCCAGCCATCTGGAGTTTTTTTTTTTTCTTCTGTCCTCCCTGGCCGTCGGACCTTACTTTATTCTATGTTAATTAGTGTTACCTAATTCTATTTTCTTATTTATTTTGTCTTTTTTCTCTTTCTTCATCATGTAAAGCAGTTTGAGCTACATCATTTGTATAAAAATGTGCTATATAAATAAATGTTGTTGTTGTTATCCCTACTATATCAACAACTCCTACCATGTCAACTGGAATGGCCAGTGAAGAGTCCACCTCTGACCATCAGGATAGGCTGTCCATAACTGAAGACCAAGTAAAAAGACAACTGAGGAAGCCACAGGAAAAGCTGCTGGGCCAGATGGAGTCAGTCCCCAAGTTCTTAAGGCCTGTGCTGACCAACTTTTTGATATCCTTTGTTACCTGTTCAGTATGACCCTAAGACTTCAGAAAATGTCACTGCTGTGGAAACACCCTATGTTGTTCCTGTTCCAAAGAAGTCAGGCTCCTCTTCACCATCTGACTACAGACCAGTGACTTGTCCTAGACTATACGAGTTTTCTTCTGGTAGACCACCTGGACCCTCTACAGTTTGTCTATCGGACAAAAACTGGAGTGGAGGATGCAATTATCTATCTGCTCCACAAGGTTTATTCGCACCTGGACAAAGCTGGCAGCATGGTGAGGATATTGTTTTTTGATTTCTCCGGGTTCTTCAATATCATCCAGCCATCCCTGCTAAAGAGTAAGCTCAGAGGTTTGTAGGTGGATGAGTCTATGGTGTCCTGGGTAATGGACTATTTGTTGGGCAGACCACAGTTTATGAAACTCAAGGATTGTGTTTCTGATACTGTATAAATGAGAGCAACATTGGAGCACCACAGGTAAATATTCCTGTCTCCTTTTCTCTTCATTCTGTACACTTTAGACTATAAAAATAACAGCAGGTCATGTCATTTGCAGAAATTTTCAGATAACTGTGCAGTTATGGGATGTATTGATAAAGGGGATGAGAGAGAATATAGGAGTCAGTGAAGAACTTTGTTTCTTGGTAAAAAGAAAATTGTCTGCATCTTAACATCAGCAAAACCATGGAATAGTCATTGACTTTTGCTGCACCAAATGCTCTCTACTCCAAGTCACTAATCAGAGAGTGGATGTAGAGGTGGTGCGCTCCTAGAAGCACTTGGGGGTCCACATCAATGACAGGTTGAACTGATGTTGGAACACATAAGAATTATATAACAGGAGATCATGTTCTTTTTCCTTAGGAGACTGTGTTCCTTTAATATGGGTAGTGACATCCTTCATGTCTTCTACAACCCTGTGATAACCAGTGTAATCTTCTACGCTGTGGTGTGCTGGGCTGGTAACATCACTTCAAGAGAGACCTCACTGAATCACTCAACTAATTAAAAGAGCGGCTCAGTTGTGGGGACACATTCTGGACTCCCTGTAAGGGTTAGGCATAGTAGCAAAGAACAGGATTAAAACAAAACTGGGTGTCATTATGAACAGTACTGCCCATCCTCTGACACAATAACATGGAGGACTTTCAGCCAACGAATTATTCAGCAGAAGTGTGTCAAGAAACACTACTGGGGCTCCTTCATACCAACAGCAACACACCTGTATAATGCCTCAGTGTGACTGTGCCTGCCAAATCATATGGGGTTTTTTTTCCTTTCTTCCCTTTTAGTCATTCTTGTGTATTTTCAGACCATAGTGTATGTGTATATTTATTTATCCATATATGTATTTTTTAAAAGAGCTTCTGTAAAAAAAGGCAAAATTTTGTTCCATCTATCTGTGTTCTCAAAGTGGTTGAATCCTATTCAGAGGTTGGAGAGTGGCTACAGCCTATAATGGAAGTACTGTGCACAAGGCAGCTAGCTATGTGCTCTGGACAAGGTGCCAAGTCCATCTAAAGTCCCAAGGCCATACAAGACAGTTACTGTATATGACAATTACAATGGTATTGGATTTTGTCAGTTTGAGAATGTTGTGTTTTGTTACCTTACAAAGTACATACTAGCACTACATCGTTTAGGGAGATATTTTATGTGTTTCCTTTTCAATAAAACAGCCTGTACTGCACAGATATCACTGTTGTGCCGTATAAAACATTCAACTTTCAATAGTTGGTGCTTTTCAGGAACATTTCATGAGCGATTTATTCTCAGTCCACCACTCTTCTCTTTAGTGCCATTGACCCGTTACAAGCTGCTTTATGAATCATTATTATTATTATTACTATAAGAACTGATAGCTAACATTTGAATATTTCAAGTGCATAGTAAGCCTGCGTAGCTCGGGGGGCGGACTGTCGGACCCTTTTTTCATACGTAACCACTGCCACGTAGACAGAGGAGCTTCAGCGGGAAGAAAGGCGAGTTGCTGCGCTAAGCGCCTCATTTGAACTTCTTGGATTGTTAGTGAAGTAAACCACCTTCTGCGCTGCTGCGATTAATAACAAAGTTTCAATTTGTTTCACAGCATGCAACAGGGCAAGGCTCAAATTGCCTAAAATGGGGGACTGGTTGTTTAAGCAGCGTGCCGAAAAGCGTAATTTCTTAATGAAGCACTCATTTACCTTCGTTATTGCGCATTTAACGTGAAGTGTAAACGTTTTCGCAATTTTCCCATTGTCCAAAAGCCACGCATCCACTCTCCGATTTATCTCATCTTCCAAAATGCCTCTGAGCTTAAACCAAACCTTACCACACCACACCACACCAACCTTTCGAAATTCGTGACGCGACATCCCGAGCTCAGCGGCTAACCATGCGAGCGGCTCAGTGCGAGTTTAAGCTGCGCGCGCGCAAGCGCACATGCGTCGTGAACGTCGTCCTCGCTAGCGGAACTTCAGCTTTCCACTTGCAAAGAAAAAGTTCGGCTGTCCTGAAGCGTTTTTCCCAGCTGTCTTGGTGCGAGCCGCCCCCTTTACGCACACACGTAGCTAGCAGGAGCAGATTCCGAAAAGCAGCTCTTACCAGTACTTCGTGCTTAGTCAGTTATCGCCCGTGTGCCTTCTTATTTGATTCGTTACGTTAATTCTGCCAGCATGTCGTCAGTGAAACAAAGAAATAAACACAACGTTCAAGAGAAAACGAGCCATACATCATTTGATGACGTGGCAAAGAAGAACTCCAAGGGAAGTAAAGGTGGCGCATCCCCCGGGCCGGGGATTTGGGGCAAACTTTTGAGCGTCCTGCTCTACCTGTCCCTCATGTTCGCCTTGGGATTCACTGGCTTCTACCTTCTCCAAGTTACCGAGCAAATAAACCGGATCAGCGCCTTGAATGAAGCAAGCGAGCAGCGGAGTCAAGAGGCACTCCAGAAAGCGCAGAATGTCCTTCAGCAGGTAAGGAGAAGAGACAAAACGCGGACGAACGCCACGAAGTGAATGAAGTGTGTGTGTGTGTGTGTGAGCTGCCAGCCTGTCTAGAGATACAGTAGTGTGGCAGTGTTAGGCTGCCAGCCTCACTCTTCCTCACATGCCCATTCATTCTTTATTCTAACACTTTAATAGGTTGATTGTGAAATTATGGGAAAAATGTGCGTTTCCTCATTGAAAGTTCTATTAAAGGTGAAGATCACCATAAGTCATTTGTGTAAATTGAACTGTAGACAACAGAGCCGTTTTCGTTAAATCCCGGATTGCCACTTAACAATTTGTGCGACAGTCTAAGTTGCACCATAGTGAAGGGAAAAGAACTGAATGAAATCAAAGAAGTACAGGATTGGCATAGTGGCTGTTTGAGTGGCTCTCTTGCAGCCCCAGGGAGTAGGACCCCCCACCTCCCCCAACTGTGTAATGTTTTGGCACTAGCATGTTCTCCTGGTGTTCATTTGAATTTCCGCTTTCTCCTCTGTCGCCAAAACCTGTATGCTAGGCCAACTCGGAATCGTCACAATATGAGTAACTGTACCCTGAGATGGAACTGTTTTGTCCACAGTTGTTTCCTTCCATGTACTTACTGTAAAATTGTAATTGATAAAAGTGATGTCATAAAGTATGTGGATCACTTTAAAACAGGTCCCTGAAAAGACAAAGAAACATGATTGCCTAATTGCCATTTGACTGCTATATCAAGCAGTGCTCTGTATATCATGAGTTTGCCCTCTCAAGAAAATAGTGAAGTGTGACCTAGTAGCTAAACTGGTCTGGTTCCTAGTCCCAACTTCACCACTGTCTTGTGTGAATAACTTCCGTTGTAAAACTGTAGAGATTTTTAAATGTGGTAATGGCCTAATAAGTATAATTGTGTAGGAACATTATTGTACAATCAAAAAAAGATCTTTAGTTCTTTTAATGGTAAGTATCTTGATGCGGAATATTTGAGTAACCAAGACTGTGATTTAATGTAGCAGCCAGCATACCACAACAGCTGTGATACCTGCTGAATGAGATGAAGCGAAAGCAATTTAGCTTGCCAAACAAGTTTTACTCACTGAATCAACTCTCCTCATTTGTTTTTTTATGTTTTAACCAAAGATAAGAAGGTATGAATGACGACTTTCTGTACCTGGGGAGGAGGCATTTTAAGATTGACGAAAACTGTCAAATAAATACTCACTGCTTCAGTTTGCTTATCAAGGAAAAACAATTAGTAGAGGTATTTATGTTTACATGCCTGGTTAAGTCATACTCTAAAATACTTCCTGAATATCACTCAGCCTTATCAGTTTTTAAGTATTATTTACAGACTCCTGTTTTTCCCTTTGTGTACTCAACACTACTAATGATATTCATAAGAGTATATGTATACAGTAATCCCTCCTCCATCGCGGGCGTTCCAGAGCCACCCGCGAAATAAGAAAATCCACGAAGTAGAAACCATATGTTTATATGGTTATTTTTATATTGTCATGCTTGGGTCACAGATTTGCGCAGAAACACAGGAGGTTGTAGAGAGACAGGAACATTATTCAAACACTGCAAACAAACATTTGTCTCTTTTTCAAAAGTTTAAACTGTGCTCCATGACAAGACAGAGATGACAGTTCCATCTCACAATTAAAAGAATGCAAACATATCTTCCTCTTCAAAGGAGTGCACGTCAGGAGCAGAGCATGTCAGAGAGATTGAGAAAAGCAAACAAATCAATAGGGCTGTTTGGCTTTTAAGTATGCGATGCACCGTGCAGCATGTCGCTTCAGGAAGCAGCTGCACAGAAGGTAGCAACGTGAAGATAATCTTTCAGCATTTTTAGACGAGCGTCCGTATCGTCTAGGTGTGCGAACAGCCCCCCTGCTCAACCCCCCTACGTCAGGATCAGAGAAAGTCAGCGCAAGAGAGAGAGAAAAGTAAGTTGGGTAGCTTCTCAGCCATCTGCCAATAGCGTCCCTTGTATGAAATCAACTGGGCAAACCAACTGAGGAAGCATGTACCAGAAATTAAAAGACCCATTGTCCGCAAAAATCCGCGATATATATTTAAATATGCTTACATATAAAATCCGCGATGGAGTGAAGCCACGAAAGGCGAAGCGCAATATAGCGAGGGATTACTGTATACCAACTAAATAAATAATTCTATTGTCCAGAGAGAAACTGGTCTTTTTCAGAAAGTTTTGGTTGAGGATGTATGCAGATGCATAGCATGTCCGAGAAACATCTTGGAATAAGGTCTGTTAAAGTGTAATGGTGTCTGATTGATAAATGCAACTGCCATAAATATAGATAGGGTTTTTTCCCCACAAGGCTTCAGGCAATGTGATCATATAAATGGGTAAGAAGTACTACTTTGTACGCTAATTTTTTAATTAAAGTAATGATGTGCATTTATCATAGTGCCAGAGAGGGGTGATGATAGTCGGACATGCAAATAATAATTTCACTGTATTGTGCACAGATATTACTAGTACCACTTAAGGCTTACATTTTGCAGGTCATTTAATTTTTCTCATGGAATAGATAAGTGCATATAAAACCAGAGGAATTTATAGAATACTTATAATAGTGATCATTTTAATCTCTAGCTAAACAATTGTGCAGGATGTATCAGAAGTACTCAGGAGTTCTGTGTAAGTAAATGAGTGCATTTCTGTATACAATATTTGTGTGTGTGTGTGTGTTTTTCTTCCACCATGGACTACTATTATTAGTTCACTGGAGCTCCTTACTCTTGAACATGCTACATACAATTGCACATACGTTAAACATTCCTGCAGTAGATCAATTCTTGTGTTTCCCAGTGACTTGGCTTTACTTGATAGTCACTGCAAAACATAATTTTAGAGGAAACTATTGTTTTGAAATGAAACAGGTGAATTTTAGGTATAAATATTAGTTCATCCTATAGCAGACCCTGTAAAAATGGTAGCATCAGCCAGACTTGAATTTAACACTTTGTCAGTAATCTTATACTGTTGCAAAATTTGAAGGGTTTAGATCAAAAGCAATATACGCCAAGCCATGGTTTAATTTAACCTCAGACATAAAGCATTGTCATTTATAAACCGCACATTTACGTGGCCAGTGTAATGAACTGAATGTTTTAATCATTGTACAGAAAAGAGCAGGTACAAGGAAATAATATTGTGAATTATATGTTCTGTCTCTGCGGGACCCCTTTACTGAACTATGTAAGCATTTAAATTGTCCAGGGTAATGCCATTGCATACTGGCAGTCCGCTGTTTCCACTTTGCAAAGTGGAGCGTAGTGGCACATCATGGTCTGACCAAAAGGGGGCAATTTAGTTCTTCGCAATGCAGCATGTATTTTACTAAAAGGCAACATCAGCCCAACACCATTATTTAAAGTATGTGTATAAATCAATATGTTCTTAATTCCTTTTTTATATTTCACTCATTCTTAACATTTTTCTTAAGCAACACTATAGGTACAGTTAGAATCTTCTAAAAGGCAGTGCCTTCTTGTTGAAAGAACCATCTTGCCATTCAGTCTAGTTTTCCTGCTTATTTATTTGCTTGTTTGTGAATGGTTTAAGGTTTTCATTTCCCTCTCAGTTAAAAGTTTATGACAAATTCCAAGTAGTGCTCTGATATTTGTGATATCAAGTGAAAAAAGTTAAAGCGCAGGTGTGTGGAGGCCGGTGCATGGCAGATCAGTGAATCTTCTGGTCTCTTCTGATGGTTCACCATATGTGTGTTCTAGCCAGTAACCAGTGGTTTAGTTCATGGCTCTTGGTTTTTGCTGAAAACTATATTTTTATCTGCAATTCTTTTGAATTATTGGCTTATTTATACTGTTTCTGCTTTTAATTTTTTGTTGTAAATTTTCGGTTTTCTGCATGCACCTAATAACACCACACAAATAAAATTTGTCTACCATAAGTCACAATGGCAAAATATTGGCTAGTGAGGCATATTACAGCATGTAAACAGTCAATTTTATAAAACTTTTCTGAGTGGTATTCTTTGTATATGAACTTTAAAGTAGTGAAAGCAGCTTTTTCATTTAAACACAACCAACTTTCTTCCTAACCAAACTCAACTGTCTGTCTGTGTCTGTCTGTCTCTCACATTCTGTCATCCACTTGCTTTTTCAAGGATGTATATCCTATAAGGTTCACTTGCTTCTTATGCCCTATAAGCAGGGTGTAATTGCTGGCTTCTGTCAGTCCTAGGTGTGAATGTACTTTTACAGAGAAACATTTACAGGAGAGCAAGCAAAGACGACCAGTGCTTAATCTTGGGTCATGATACCCATGCCTCCCCTGTTTCAGTCTTTAAATACTGAATTCTCACCCATTATTCACTTCTTTTAGGGCTTGTTTTTCATGCTTGACGCTAATACTGTATTTTACCTGTAATTGCAAGTTTAAAAAAAACTTAACCCTTTTACATTTTCCAAATTTTCCGCTTGGCTTTACAAAAGTAGATGACCTATAAAAACCATGTTTTATATGTGAACCTCACCCAGATTTTTGGCGCTGGTTCTGTTATCCTTAATAGTTTTAACAAATAATCCGCTTGTATTTAACTTTCTGAGAAAAAAGTACTCCCAGAGAATCACAGCAAGTACAGTTTTTACTGCAGCCAAACTATTGTTATAGCATCCGGAACACTTGGGTTATACGTACATTCTCAAATACTTGATACTAGTAATGAACCCAATAAGAGAGTTTTTCACAACCATTATTTTTTACATTTTAATACATTCATCAGGTCATGGCACTGGTTTTAAATAAGTAACATAAGTTTCACACTCTTTGGTTCTCAGCATAGCTAGGTTTCATTTTAGCCTTCTTAGTTCTACCCCAGTACAATGAGAATCTCCAAAATGTAGAAAAGCTGGAATATATTATCATATGTGAAATTTGTTACATCTAACACTAGGCCTGATCTCCCTATTGATAGGGAAAATGGAGTCATGGCATAATTTGATTCTTCCAGACAGCTCACAATTGAAAAGGAAAATACTGCCCTTTCTAATTGTACAGAAATGTGTTCATTTTATTCCTGACAGTTGAAGGTATCCATCAAAACAGATGATAGTGCTATTCATAGAAGTGATATGTAAATACAAGAAAAATCCCTTGCTGTTATCTGCTAAGAAAATAAATGTAAATGCAGAGGCTGGTTGGAGTCGCACAGCACTGAATGGTAACACATTTTCAATTCAATATTGAGCTTGCAAATTGTGAGACATTTGTGATTGTCTTTGAAATTTGGAATGGGTATGATGACACTAATGGGGGTAATATGGGTGTGGTGAATACAAAGTATATACAGTAAGGGCTGACATTGTTCATCATGCACAAACCTGTACAAGTGAAGGAGGTGTACAACTGCAAGACTTCTCTCTTGTCATTGAAGTGCTGTTCCTAGTTTGACAGCAGAGTGGAAGAGGATCTGGGGACTTGTCACCAGACTGCATGTATTTAACTTCTGAAAGGTGGCATGTAAAGTTTGAAGATGAATGTTTTAAAGTCCCAGGTATTTTTATGGTGTGGTTTTTAATGCCCCAGAGATGGGGATTTTCTAAGTCTGCTTGTACTCTTAGAGGAGTGCTTCCATATTTATTCACTTTTCAATTGATTTATCAAAAAAAGTATTAGCTAAATTTGTAATTTTCTTTTCATCCATTTTCTAATTTAGTTATCTAGTTCAGGGTTGCAGGTGCCGTTGCCTTTCCCGAGTGTATTTGACACAAGACAGGAGCCAACCCTGGATAGAGTGTCCATTTATCACGTGGCATACTCAAAAGTGAACACACATACACATCCACCCTAGCCTTAGGCCAAGCTAGAGTTGCCAATTAACCTAAAATTGCTCATCATTTGGATGTGAAATGAAAAAGAGAGAAAAAAGAAAAGTAAGTTTTCAAATGAACAAAACACTAGACAAGAATTTGGGTTCCGGTCCCTAGAACTCTAAAGCAGCAGTACTAGTCACTGTTCAACCACAAGAAATCGTAGGCAGAGGGAGCCTTGGTTTCTGCATTGACGGATGTCTTACTGTTGGTTGTTGGTTATTGAAGGTCAATGCCTAATTATAGTCCATATTTTTTTAAAGAAGAGTTAAAATCTATTGAAGCCAGGACAAGTCTGTGGGCATTTGCCATCTGGAGCTCTTTTTGACATGTAAAAGAAGAAAGTACAAAAGATGAAATAATCTTTGTCAATGCAGATTTGAACAAGTAAATTAATCGGTCAGTGAGGTCACACAATGTTTTAACACACTTGTCTGAAAATTTAGTAATGCTTTTAAGATGCAAGTTTTTAAACTTTCCAAAGTGTGTACAGTGGGCTCTATTCAAGAAAACACCACTAAAATTAAACTTTTCTGGAAAATTTCCTTAAGAAATAAGTGTACCATATTACAATTAAACCAATCTACTGGGGGCCAAGTTGTTTCATGCCAGACACATAGACAGGCATGGCTACTACAGCAGGTGCTTTTTCATTTTATTAAGAATGCACCTAAAAATAAACTGGGAAGCCCTTGACAATCCTGGACTCAGGCCTGACTTGGTAGTACTTTGTTGTTCAGAAATGTGCTTTCAGTGCTACCTAAAATAAAGGAACATTATTGGCTGGTAATGGGTGCAGCTTGTGTTGCTGCATTAGATTGCTTTTTTATTGTAATTTTAATTAATGAATTGAAATTGAGATTATAGTGGCTGAAATATATTCAGAATAACAGTGCAACATAGATAGAAAGAATTTGTATTTGTCCCCAGGGGGAAATTTGGCATTTTACTGAGTCTCTTTAAGGAAAGAAAAAATGGAGATCCTGTAATATGCTGCTGCTTGCACAGTGCCTGGAAATAAAGGGCCATGATAAGTCAATGATCGGCTTAAAATGTTCTAATAGCAAAACACCTTAGTACAAGTGTAACAGAGTTCAGCCACTTAGTCTGTAGCCCCATCTTCCCATTCTTCTTTCTCACACTGTCATTTAATGATGTCAATACTTAAGTTCTTACATCTTGAGCTCTTTTTTTGATTTGCTGTTAATTATTGACATCCACTTGATGCTTGGAGTTGTGCGTAGTTAGTTTTGCACACATTATTTGTACCTGTTATAAGTGTACTTCGTACACAAATAATCACGACTGTAATTTCAAATATGCAATATAGACCTGACTATTCAATGTTTTAATCAGTAAAATTTAATTATTTTTCAGGAATTATTATTATGGTGTAATCTAACAAGTAGAGGATATTAATTACACCTTTTTCTTTTTGTGCATATCTTTACTATATTGTGTTTTTTGGTTTTAAGTCTACTGTAGTTTCATTCACTTAGTCTTCCATTTACAATGTTCATGTATATTCAAATTTTCCATGTTTGTTATTGTAGGTGGACTCAGTGAAGATAACTGTGGGGACCATTGATTCATCTTTAAAGGACACCAAGAAAGAACTAGATGTTATCAGCAAAGCTGTCCGGAAGGGTGAGACTGAGACAATGCGTATTGAAGAAGTCCTAGAAAAGTTACAAAAAGAAATCCTCCAAGACTTGTCTGATGGCATTCAAGATGTAAAAGAAGGGCGTAAAAAAGACTTTTCTTCCCTAGAACAAACATTGGAAGAGAGGTTGACTGAACTAACAAAGTCAATTAACGATAATGTCTCTCTCTTCACTGAAGTGCAGGGGGCAACACAAAGAGAGCTGCAAAACATCAAGATGAAGATTGATGCAGTGGAGGATCTAAGCCTTCTCAAGTATGAGCTGCAGCAGATCACCACAACAGTGGCAGATTTGCACAATACGGTAAAAGTGCAAGAAGAGATGAGCCAGTCCTTCACAAACCAGATAAGCTCTCTGCAGTCCGAGGTTCAGACTAGAAATGTGGAGGTCGTGTCCACAGTCCAGGAGTTTGAAGAACTGAAGGGGATGGTGCAGGGAACTGCAAACAGCCTAAAACAGGCTTTAGCAGATGTTCAAGCCTCTGTCCAGTCTCTTTCTGAAGCAGTTCAGAAAAATCAAAAGGATCTGGAGCAGGTCACATCTGGTTTGGGCAAATATGAGAATATGATACTTGAAAATCCAGTCCATGCTGCAAATATTGAAGGGAGCGAGTCCAGACTGAAAGGAGTCGAGGACACCCTTGAAGGTCTCCAAGTTTCACATGGTGAGCATTTGGAAAAAATAGAATCCATTCTTTCAAAATATGATGGCCATGACAGCAACTTGGCATCTTTGGCCAGAGATGTAGAGAACCTAAAAAAATCTGACACCGAGGCACAAGAGGTTATCAGCAGGGATCTTGAAGAGTTGAAGAAAGACATGGCCAGCCTGCGAAGTGCTGTGACGTCAACTGACCCCGTTAATGAGATTTCATCTTTAAATGATGAGCATAAACAGCAAATCAAGAATCATGAGGACAGACTAGTTAAAGTGGAGGGCATAATTGGAAGGAATTTGCCAGAAGAAGGGAGCAATTCAAAGGAGGCCGATTTAAGTGAATTGAAGTCTTCAATCGGCCAAACAAAGAATGACCTCCAGATACTGAGAACTGCTGTGGACAGTTTAGTGGCTTACTCGGTAAAGATTGAAACCAATGGCAAGGAGCTTGCTTCCCTTAGGGACACAATGGACAAAATGAAATCTGCAGTTGACATTCTAGCATTGAAATTTGAGCAGGTCCTAGAGAAGGTCTGAGGGGAAGTAGCATCATGCTAACTAGATTAGGGTAACAATTTTTAGAGAAAGTGGACTGCTGGGATTAAAGAAAACCTTTGACGTCACGCTGCAGACTTTTAAATGGTGCATTTAGGAGGGGCAGTGTTTACATATGTGATGCGCTGGAAGCAGTGTGTTGTGGATGATTTTAGGGGAGTTTTCTTAACCTAATAAAATTTCCCAATCCCTTTTTCTAAAAAAATCTTTTTTAAAAAAAAAGTTTTTTGCCATTAAATAATTTCAATAGTGACATTTGTATCCCCAGAGAGAAGCACCAGCACAGCATTCTCAGAGGTCTGGTACCTTTATACTTAACCAAGTACTTTCGTTGTTGTAGAGATGATTTATTATTACAACATACAGTCTTCTCCAAGAATCCCAATCCACAAGGAGCAAGTACAGTATTGGAATTTCAGTTTTTAGCTTTTTGCTCAATCTCACATGTGTTTGTGTTTTGGAGTAATTATATTTTTAGTAGTAACTTTTTTTTTTTTTTAAATGAGGTCTTTCCTACAGAATACTTGCTGACCAGCAGGTTGGGCCTGACAGAAGAGTAGGGGCTAAATTAGAAGACGGTCTGGTCAATCAATCAAAGCTGTTGACGATATGACTAGGCGGATAAGCGGAATTTTATGTGTTTCCTTATTGATCTCTGAGAAGTGAAAATGGTATTAGGAATTTTTCAGTGCTGTTAGTTATTGATGTATTTGGGGAAGACTTCTTAAGCCCAGTTTTCTTTGTTGTATTTATTTATTTCTTTTATTGCTGGCTGACAAATCCAACATCACTTTTAAGTACCATACCTGTTCTGTGCTTTAATAAAATTCCCTTTAAAATGGTAAGTAGATGATTTATAAACTTGTAAGCATTAGTCCTTTCAGATGTTTAAGAGGGGCTAAAAAATTAACTACGTTGAGTTTACAGAGGAATGACACAGTATTGAGCTAGAATTGTGAATACTTAAGTGGGCACACCATAGTTGTACCAGTGATTTGTAACATTTAATGCCTTTTAAAAGTTTTAATACATTTTTCAGAATAGAAAATAGCCATGGTAGCAAAACACTTAATGCCACTCTATCACATTGCCAAGAGTGTTGTTTGTGCAGAGTCTGCATGCTCTTACAGATCTCCATGTGGACTTGGACTGGGTACACTGCTTTCCTTGCACATCGTAAAGTTGTGTACATTGAGTTAACTTGCAAATTTGTGTGTAAACAGTTAGTACATCTCAGGCTAAGCTCACATACAAACCTAACAAGTCATTCATGGCTGGCTGCCTGCTGCCTTGTACCCACTGTTATGTGCAAAGGCTTTAAGTACTACTGACAGTAATGGAAATGGTGAATTGATAAATAAGGGGCCAAATGTAGTAAATACTGGGAGTAAAAAATCAAAAGTACACCTTCATTTTTTTCTGGTATTTTAAAGTGGGTGTAACCAGCTGAACATGTTATAAAACTGTTCCACATTCCTGCAAAATTAAATGGTGGCATGAATTATATTAATGAAGGGGCACGGCCTAAGTTACTTTTGTAAAATTAAAGGGTCTTTGCGAACAGTAGTGTACAGCTGCTGTCAGAATAGTAGAAATCCAGTACAGATCATTAAGATATTACCAACTTCATGTAGATAAAACTCTTGAATTGAAATAGTGGTGACTGGGCAAAGATCCACTGTAGAGATTCTTGCCATTCCTGATGGTTATGCAGTTCATTAACTGAGAGATTGTTCATAAGCATGAATAATTGTGGTTGATTTAAGCTGATGAATTCATACACTTCACGTCAGAACTTTTAACAGTGTGCACTTGAAATGGAGTGACATTCTGAAAAGTGCTTTATGTTCTTTGCAGTGTTTTGATGTTCCAGTGTGGCGCTGACAAAGTAAAGTTGACTAGGCTGTGGTGTAGCCTTTTAAAGAAACTGCCTTTTGAAGTCTTCACTACACTTTAAACCAAAAACATACAATTTACGTTTAGCATATTTTGTTTTATATTGCACATGTTGTTGGCAAAGCCTATTCAATATGCATTAAAGTAAGAGATCAAAATATATGAACATTCTTATGTTTCAATAGGTGACTGAGAAGAACTAAACCCCCAAAACTCAACTCTAAAATTACTCACGGCCCTCGCCTCTGTATTTGATGGTAGCCCCTTTTGTAGAACTCCTATCAGTGGGTTATTTTTAATTAGGTGTCTACCCAACTTACAAAGTGGGATGCTGCTATTTTGTCAAATTTTGGAAGAATTCTTGATCTACCCTGAAATCCCAGTCTTCATGGTCTGGGGCATTTGGTTTTGTTCTTTGACTTTGCATGTCTACACGCCTTTGGTAATGCATCACCCAGTTCCGTGCTGCTGTTAAAGAAACGTGGCACGAATGCCACATGGCGTTGTAGGTGATTTGATGTAACAAACCCTTAAACTCCTTCACTTGCCTAGTCTAGGCCACACTGCTGCATATTCCAGATCAAAGCAGCCACCTCGGTAAGGGAAAACAACTCCTATGCATTATGTGGCATGTCTCTGCATAATGGGTCTAGGAGAAACACACTGGAAAAAAATGTGAGATGGGGCATCCTCTGTAAGTTTGTACTGATGGTTCCACTGTGGAATCTGTAAAAGTGATGGGGGGTGTTACAAGTGTAAGCGTGCAATCACAGAGATAATGTGTCATTTTAGTGGCAGGAATTCAGAATCTGGAAAAGATGCCAGTGTACCAAGGGATAAAGTGACATACAACCCACAGGAGCACTGGCCTGATTAAGCAGTCAGTCTAACAGTTATGTCTTTGAAATGAGAGGAAACTGGCTGTGATGGGGAGAGAATGTTCAAAGTCCACCTAGACGGTAGCCTGGCTGGCATTTGAACTCGGGCAAAAGTCTATAGAACAAAATATGGGTTTGAAGGACAGCTCTGCTTTTCCTAGAAGGCTACTTGATGACACAAAGTCCAGATGATTGTTAAGTCAGTTTTCTCTTGTTTTATATGCAACTGTGAAATTAGAAAGGAGTCAGGTATCCAAGTTAACGAGCTAATAACATATTCTACACCTGTCAAAGAGTTTCAGACTAAGGAAATTTCAGAATAAGAATAATCTGAACTTTCCCAGTTGAGTTTCCCACATTATGTACATTTACAAGTTCACAGTTCTTAAGCTTGACGGACAGTCCCATCACATGGAGGTTGTCCAGAACTGGTTGTTGTAAATTGGCATCACAGTACTGTATTGAAAATGAAGACATAAAATTTGACTCATCTTACTTTGAACATTTGAAGACCCCTGAAACTCAAGTCAAGACAGTCTCTGAAGTGCTTCCTAGAAATGTTCCAATTAGATATTTTTCAAAAGGGTTCTTTTTTTATATATATTTGTTATGCTGATAGTGGACAACTCTGTTTAAGTTTTATTTTTAAAAAAACTGAGCAATGCCAGCAACGTTCAGTCCATCCTTAAACAGGTGGTCATCTTTATGATGACTTTATACTAGTCACCACCGACTGGCTGTTCAGGATTATTTGACATTCATTGTCCCTCAGCAAATGAATGATCACTTTTGGGAATCCAGCCACACTGAGTAATGAATGTTGTGTAACACTTGTAAAGCACAAATGGCACATCCACTCTTAGATACTAAAAGTATCTTACCCTGGTATCTTCACTTTGAAGCTGAATGTCTGCTATGACATCTTAGGCAGTGGCTGTTGACAGTCTTTCTTCATTTCTTTGTCTGCCCCTGCTCTGATGCCAGCCAAATCACTAAGACTGCTTCAAAAGTAGCATTTCTGCCAGGCCCTGATGCATTATGAATCCCAAGAGATCTATTTTATGTACTTTGCTGCAAACAGATAAACTCCTCTCTCCACCATGTGCTGTGCACATGGATGACTTTGAGTGTCTCAGTGCCAGATATTGGCCAGAGAGCACCACCTGAAAGCAACACCAGCACACAGTTCAGTGACTGAGCACCTTTGCTGCACAACTTCTTCCTGCAGTCTAGATGGAGCCCATTTATGTGTTGATGTGGGGCCAGTCCGCTGTATTTGAGTAAGCCAATAGTGTTTGCAGAGATGTGCTCTTTAGTCCAGGTGGTCCACACTTAAGAGGAATGGTAATTGGCAATTTCCTGTTAGCTAACTTCTGAGCCCTACAGCTGTGTTGCTAAAGACATGGCTTAAAATTACTAGTTACTAGTCATGGCCAGACACACATGTACACATAAATTGAAGAGGGTTTGAGTTCTTCATTACTTTAGTGGTATGTTGAGAAAACAAATTGCTGTGGGTCTGAAATCAGCGTGGCATGTCCAAAGTAGTGGATGGATTTTTTTTTTTTTTTTTTGGGCCTATGCTGTAATTTTGAATTAACGGTTCAGGTCTGCATTATTAACTCCATACTTCAATGAACTTTTTGCTACCTCATCCTATTTAGTAAAATAATGACTGTTTCAATAATGCATGTCCACAGCCATGATGTGCTGCATGCAAGTAAGAATTTTACTGTGCTTCGTACACTTGACAGTAATGCCCTAAAAATGCTTTATTAAATGTGATAATAATAATAATAATTCTTTACATTTATATAGCGCTTTTCTCACTACCTAAAGCGCTGTCCACACAGGGAGGACCAGTGAAGCCTATCCTAACAGAATCAGGCACAAGGTAGGTACCAGTTCTTTAAACAGCAAGCTCATATAGAGTTAACCTAAAGCTGCTAAACAACCTAACGGGTATCTTTTTAATATGCGGGGAGAAATACCATGCAGACACAGGAATAACTTCTAAACTTCACACCACCAACAATCAGGCCAGGAATTGAACTCCAGACCACAGGGAACAAAAATCAGTAGCTCTAAGCAGTATTCCACTCCAAGAGTGATGTGGTTGGTGTCATTAAAAAAGATAAAACCAAAATGAGGCAGGCAGCATACATGAGACGTATGGGAGTTCCAGATGGGAATTCCATAGAAATGAGAATGAAGAATGCACACCAGCTTTTTGTTTGTATAATGTGAACTCAGGTAAACATAGCTGTGTTTACTTGAAAGCCTATCGAGGACACTGCACAGTCAACAATTTACAAGAAGAGGGCAGCCTCACAGTGCTAAACCCTGACCTTAAATTGTATTTTCACTGGTAACCGTTATCTGCCTGTTATGTGTAAGAGTCAAACACAGCAGATGACACTTTAGTGTTCTGTCACTTTCACTCCTTGTCCTTCTGCACTGAGCACTTAAACACAGTAGATGGCACTTGAGTGTTAAATCTAAAGTAGCGGTAGTGTTGTGGACAGAGTACACAGGTCTTGTTTGCATGTCTGACCAACATGGAACACATAACCACACTCTCCACTGCCATTATCAACAAAAATGTATTAAAATACAAAACTTCACTTAATTTAATAGAAAATGCAATCAGCTTACCTGATGTAGACTATCCATTTCTTTGCTCCCATTACCTGAAACTTTCAGGAGAAATACTGACTCTATTTATATCTGTGAGGTTAAACAATTACTAGTCCATCTTGTACCGGAGGGACTCTTGCATGTTCCTGAATAGTGTAGAGGATGCGGACATGAAGGAGCTGCTAAGAATATAAGGAAGCAAAAACGAAGCATGAAAAATAAGGAGCACAACCAAAGCAAGAATTGTACTTTTGGGACTTCTTATATACAGTCCACCCTGAAGGATCCCTAGGATGTGAAAAAAATCTCTTTACAGAACAAAACATTATGAGAATCATATTTAAAACCTTAAGTTTGGGAAGGTTGATCCTTTCTGAAACAGGAGCTCATTCTTTACAGGATCAGTTGAAGATAACAAAAAAAAATACAGAAGAAACGACAGCTCCATAGCATCTATACGTAAATATCAGCAGGGTGAACAACTGGGCTTATGGAAAAAATGAGAGCAAAAGCTGAAATTAAAAATATTAAAAAGCAGAGAGAAATGATAGCTAATATTGCAATAATGATCAGATCTATGAGGTTCCTTCAGATGTCTGAAGAGAAGAAAAAGGTGAAATGTGTTTAAAACAGCAAGGGAAAGAAAACACAGAGCAAATCATTCATTTGCAGTCCAGACTCTGTGGGGATTAGTAAGAAAGCACTAAAAATAGGGATATGACAGAAAGTAAAGCACTACTTGCTTTTTAAAACTTTAAAATGCAAATCCTGCATATTACATAGACCAGGGGTCCCCAACCACCAGTCCGCGACCCACTGCCGGGCCGCAGCCGTCTGACAGCCGGGCCACGAGAGAACTGCCGGCAACGGAGACTCACTCAGACTTTTCAGAACGCTTGGCGGGCGGGGCTTTGCAGCGGTGCAGAGAGAGGAGAGAGACCAAGGTGAGAGACTATTACAACAAAGTATTGTTACGGTCCCGACAGTTTCCCCATATGACACGAGTCTATAGAAATCACGTTACTACGAAGTACATTCAGCAGATGCTTTCATTACAACGAGGTGACCTTGAAATGCCTGAATGAATCATCCACAGAGCAGTTAGATCTGTGGTCACAGCTCAGTTGTACACATTTAGGCTACACAACGATCCCCAAACAGAAACATTGTAAAAAAAAAAAAAAATTCTTTCTTCGAACTTTCCTCGTACTGTTTTTTTTTTTGCTGTTTTTGTTTTCTGTGGTTTTCAGTGATACCTTTTGCTTATTGCTTGTCAACATTTGAAAAACATCCATTGGAGTTTAACTCATTGTCACCCTCCTATAGAAACGGCAGACACGAAAAAAACGATAACAGTGTTAATGTTTGTGATGTGCAATCTGTTGGATTGGCAAATGTAAAGCATATGTCTTTGTTATATGCAAAAAAAGAAGAACAAACGTATGCGAACTGCTTAATATAATAATAGAAATGTTATGTACATTGTGTATAAAACTGCTCCTAATCCAACCCCCCCACCCCGACCGGTCCGTGGAAAAATTTGCATCTAATAAAGTGGTCCTTGCTGTCAAAAAGGTTGGGGACCACTGACATAGACCACATAATTAGATGTATGTATAAAGTGCTTAATGTGCATTTTCCCACAAATCACTTCAATTCACAAAAAATGGAATTTAGCCAGTGTTGCCCCAGTATACAAAAGAATTGATAAGGGGACAATCTGTAATTTAAAAAGAGGGCAACACAACACTCTGCAAAGCCTTGACCACCCATTTTACAGTTGTTCTTGCTGTCCTGTAGCCTTGCTACACAGTGATCTTTTGTTTTGACCTAGTCGGACAGTTCATGAGGTTTCAGCAGCCTCAAGTTAGTCTATCCCTCTAATCAATCATATAAAAAGAGACTCTTGTCCTACAGTTCACATACTGTATATCAATTCGTACTGCTGACTTTTGTGTTTGTAAAGTCAGTTTTATATTCTGAGGTCATGCCCGGAAACCTGCAGACACTGACAAGAAACATGTGTCTTTAAGCAACTTCTCGTATTTGTGTTTTAAACGCTCTGTCTGTAGCTTAACTTGTGAGGACATTCACCATTAGATGCGCAATATAAACTACCTTGACTGAGACTCATGTAACTCCACAACAGACTCTCCCTTACAAAAACAGTAGAGCCATTAAATGTGTTCCTTTTAATGTTCACTGATCGCCAGTTAACTTAAGTACAATCAACAAGATTGCCCAGCAATTACCATGTTTTAGAAATTTGTCCACTGCACTGAAATCAGCAGTTTGAATAAAGGACTGTAAAAGAATGTAAACGATGGGAGTACAGAGGAGTCCTACATCTTCTCTCCTTTACAAATGACATTATTGATTTTCTCACAAAAGTTAATTATACACTGGCAGAGACTTCTCATGTGGCAGAATGACAACAGGAACTTAGTCTAATTAAATGGCATACCTATAACAACAGAAATTTGATTTTAATTAAAAAAATTGATTTGAACAAAACCCTGCAGCTGTTGTGACCATCAGGACCCAAGTTAAAGACCTGGGGCCTCATGTATAAACGGTGCGTATGCACAGAAATGTTGCGTACGAACGTTTCCACGCTCAAATTGCAATGTATAAAACCTAAACTTGGGGTAAAGCCACGCACATTTCCATGGTAACTCATACCTTGGCGTACGCAATTTCTCCGCTTGGTTTTGCAGACTGGCGGCACCCAGCGTCAAAGCAGTGCTACTGTTCCTGTGGTCACCCTTTCTTTCTTAGCTCCACATTCCTGATGCGGCTTTATAAATACACTGAAACTAACTGCATATTGTTTATAAGTGTAATGCATCTGATTGTAATTAACCTGCAGCAATATAATGGTCCAGGGAATAGCCATAGTATTCCAAATACCATAACTGCTTTAGTGTTGTAACTCTCACTGCATCTTCTTCTTCTTTTTGCTGCTCCCGTTAAGGGTTGCCACAGCAGATCATCTTTTTCCAAATTACTCTCACTGCACCACTCTGAGTATTTATATCACTGTATCTGAGTGAGGAATCACAGCAGCAGCTGATCAGAAAGAGAATTATCGGTACACAGCATGAAGCAGACGCTGCCTGAGCCACTGCAAAACGCTTCAGAGACTTCCCTGTACGGACTTCGTGGTTTAGAAAAAGTTTCATCCCAAGAACTCTAAACGCACTCAATCAGTCCATCAAGTGCTCCTTGTAAAACTGTTTACTTATAAGTACAATTACCTCACTGTAAACTTGCACTACAGTTATAATATTGCACAACCTGCACCACTTTATGAAGCGCGTATTTACATATGATGATGATATCATTTTTAAGATGAAATGCAGCAAAATATGTTGATTATATTATACAGATAAAACTTTAACTTCATTTAAATAATCTTTATTGTTAATAATTAAACATGTGAGGACACGGAGCCGCAGTGCTAGATAGTTCAGGGATTGTTCCTGCATTGCGTTGTATTCTTGCTGGTGCTGACGCGACACTGGAAGGATAGACGGATATAATAATTAAACATGTACTACGAAGATATTTCAATGTTCCTTAAAAGTTTTGAAGAATCAGTGTTTTAAGCTTACAGATGGCTTCACGTCTATATAGCTGATTGTGTGGCAATTGGGTTTTTGGAGAAAGAAAAGTAAGGACAGGAATTGGAGGTTAGTACATTTGAAAGAGACAGTACTTCTGTGATAAATTATTTCATTGAAGGTCGCACATGGCGCAGCAAGCCTCTTGCGTGAAACATGAACAAGCACTGCGCCATCATGTTCCCATGTTTAATAACATGCTTTCATTCCTATCATCATGAAAAAGATATCACGTATACATCTCAGTATTTTAATTATTCAGAGAGCTGTAATATCATGAATGTAATGGATTATGTGTCCTGTCGGAGAAAGAGAAAGCCCGTTTAAGAAGTAGGTAGTGATTCACACATAGAGCACAAAGAAGATCAAATACAGAACAAAGCATTTAATGTGCCACTTTAGTTACAATGGGATTTGAGAAACTAGTAAATGAAATGATTTTAAGATGAAGTTTATGATGTTATCCTTTAATGGCAAAATAAACTACGTGATTAAAGTGGAAATTTCGAGATTAAAGTTAACATTTCGTGCTTTTTTCCCCACTGTGTGCCTATTTTTTTTGTCTGTACCCTAATAAGCTTTCATATGACACTCAGACGGTGGGCTACGACTCGCCTTTTCACAGCGACTTTGATATGTGATTTCTTTTTTATTTCGTGCACTGTGCGACTTTGTGAACTTGAGCCTTCGAGTTTCTCCGACACTCTGTCACTCGATCAGCTTTCTTTTGTTGATTATACCACTGTTTAAACCAACAAATAGTACGTTTTTCCTTTGCCTCCACTTGGTACTTGCTGAAATTCTTATATTTCCCCCCGTGCTTTTCCCATTGTCTTTTCACAGAAGGCTATTTATATTGATTTGCATATTCAAAGAGACGTAATTCTGGGAGGAGTTGGGGCGGGACAGAAGGCGCGTGCACGTACGTTACTTTTCACGCTGATCGGGATTTATGTAGTGGAAGAACGTGAAAGTTTGCGTACGTAAAGATTCCTGCATCTGGATTTTTCTGTGCGTACGCACATTCCCGCTTTTGTGCTTACGCGATGTTATAGTGTGAGTTCTACGCACGGCGTTATACATGAGGCCCCTGGGCTTCAATGTCTGCAATAGCCAGCTTCTCAACACACTGATTACAAATGCAGTATGTATGGTTAAAATAGAACACAAAATGGCATACATTAAAACACAATGATGAAAGGAAAAAAAAAAGAACATATACATATCTGTCCTGTTGATTTCCATTGCTTTCTTAAAATGAATTGTGTTTTAGGAGAAATATACTGAAATATTGTATATCAAGTTGTTGTTTTTTCTAAATGCTTTATTCTTCTAAATTAACTTTTTTTAATTTAAGTTTTCTTAAAGAATCAAAACATTTTAGTTCCTGGTACCAACGGTCCTAGGTCAGCTGACCACCTGGGCCCCACCATGATGTCTCGGCAATGCATCACACACCAAGGATTCAATTATTATACCCTAAAGGCAGGCCCATCACTGGCAACAACACTTTCAGTAGAAGGTGCACTAAGTCACATCACTGCAAAAAATGAAATCTAAGCAAGTGAAAAGTTTTATGTTAAGCCAGTAAATGTTGTTTTCCTGATCTTGGCATATAAATTTTGCTTACCCCATTGGTAGATTGTTTTGCTAAATTAAGTAGTAGTTTTGCTTTTATTAAGCAAATAAATCTGTCAATGGGGTAAACAAAATGTACATGCCAAGAGTTCTTAAAATAAGCTAAACAATCAAACTGAAACCTTAAAATTTAAATCTTGAACTTGATTAAGTCAATAGATCTTACAAGAAGGAAAACAACTTAATAGCTTCATATAAAAATTCCCCTTTTTTGTAGTACACTGCTTCATACTGAGAAAAAAAGAGCTGAAGAGACTTGGTAACAGTTAATGAAAATAACTTGCGAGAAATTTAAAAATCCTATGAAGAGCAGCAGCTCAAACAGGAAGCTCTGCCAAAATAACTTGTCTTCAGCCCTGATTTAACTGATGCACTATTAGGAGGTAAACATCCCTATGGTGATTGAGAGAGAGAGAGATAGAGAGATAAACTTTATTAATCCCAAGGGGAAATTAACAAACGAATCCACATAAAAGAAAGTGATAGGAGTGATCAATAAAAAATAAAAGGTAGAAAAATAAAGTTGTATACGGAGCTGCTGAAAAGGCTGCCACTCTCGGCCGCGCCCGAGTCATCGCATTTTGCCTCCCTGCCTGGGATAAAGCAGGCATGTCTAACAGATGCAATTTAATGTCCCCATCCAGGGTGCTTAGTACTAGTAAGTCAGAAAAACTACAGTGGTGTGAAAAACTATTTGCCCCCTTCCTGATTTCTTATTCTTTTGCATGTTTGTCACACAAAATGTTTCTGATCATCAAGCACATTTAACCATTAGTCAAATATAACATAAGTAAACACAAAATGCAGTTTGAAAATGGTGGTTTTTATTATTTAGGGAGAAAAAAAAAATCCAAACATACATGGCCCTGTGTGAAAAAGTAATTGCCCCCTGAACCTAATAACTGGTTGGGCCACCCTTAGCAGCAATAACTGCAATCAAGCGTTTGTGATAACTTGCAATGAGTCTTTTACAGCGCTCTGGAGGAATTTTGGCCCACTCATCTTTGCAAAATTGTTGTAATTCAGCTTTATTTGAGGGTTTTCTAGAATGAACCGCCTTTTTAAGGTCATGCCATAGCATCTCAATTGGATTCAGGTCAGGACTTTGACTAGGCCACTCCAAAGTCTTCATTTTGTTTTTCTTCAGCCATTCAGAGGTGGATTTGCTGGTGTGTTTTGGGTCATTGTCCTGTTGCAGCACCCAAGATCGCTTCAGCTTGAATTGACGAACAGATGGCCGGACATTCTCCTTCAGGATTTTTTGGTAGACAGTAGAATTCATGGTTCCATCTATCACAGCAAGCCTTCCAGGTCCTGAAGCAGCAAAACAACCCCAGACCATCACACTACCACCACCATATTTTACTGTTGGTATGATGTTCTTTTTCTGAAATGCTGTGTTCCTTTTACACCAGATGTAACGGGACATTTGCCTTCCAAAAAGTTCAACTTTTGACTCATCAGTCCACAAGGTATTTTCCCAAAAGTCTTGGCAATCATTGAGATGTTTCTTAGCAAAATTGAGACGAGCCCTAATGTTCTTTTTGCTTAACAGTGGTTTGCGTCTTGGAAATCTGCCATGCAGGCCGTTTTTGCCCAGTCTCTTTCTTATGGTGGAGTCGTGAACACTGACCTTAATTGAGGCAAGTGAGGCCTGCAGTTCTTTAGACGTTGTCCTGGGGTCTTTTGTGACCTCTCGGATGAGTCGTCTCTGCGCTCTTGGGGTAATTTTGGTCGGCCGGCCACTCCTGGGAAGGTTCACCACTGTTCCATGTTTTTGCCATTTGTGGATAATGGCTCTCACTGTGGTTCGCTGGAGTCCCAAAGCTTTAGAAATGGCTTTATAACCTTTACCAGACTGATAGATCTCAATTACTTCTGTTCTCACTTGTTCCTGAATTTCTTTGGATCTTGGCATGATGTCTAGCTTTTGAGGTGCTTTTGGTCTACTTCTCTGTGTCAGGCAGCTCCTATTTAAGTGATTTCTTGATTGAAACAGGTGTGGCAGTAATCAGGCCTGGGGGTGGCTACGGAAATTGAACTCAGGTGTGATACACCACAGTTAGGTTATTTTTTAACAAGGGGGCAATTACTTTTTCACACAGGGCCATGTAGGTTTGGATTTTTTTTTCTCCCTAAATAATAAAAACCATCATTTAAAAACTGCATTTTGTGTTTACTTGTGTTATATTTGACTAATGGTTAAATGTGTTTGATGATCAGAAACATTTTGTGTGACAAACATGCAAAAGAATAAGAAATCAGGAAGGGGGCAAATAGTTTTTCACACCACTGTAAATGCAAGTTGTAACAGCCATCTTCTTGGTTTGGAACTCCTGAATAGAATGCATGAATAAGGTAGCCTCAGCGTCAACACAAAAAACGAAAAGATAAAGACAGCTGCTGCCCTCCTCTACAAAAGCACTCCCATTAAACCCCCTGTGCAGCGTGTGCAGACAGTTCTGCCTAGTAGGTGACCACACGAAAGTTGAACATTCACAAACCTGTGTACTTCTTGCTAAACTCTTTATTAAAACAGAGTGCACACATGGAAGTTTCTAATATGGTTAACTGGAGAAAAAAGAAAATTAAAAATAGGCAGTTATTACCTTGTCAAAACAATTTTCATACAGCATGACAACTTATTTATTGGGCAAGCATTCATCACTCTCTTATAGAAATAGCAGCACATTCTGCATTCCAGTAAGAAAATGCAAGAAGCATTAAAGTAAAAATTCAACTGAAGCATACACATCCATTTTAGAGAATTCTACAGGTTGCTTCAATAAAAGTGATATTTCAATTGTATCATTGACTAAAGCAACATTGTCAGTCTCCATTGGCATAACCGCCCTTTGATTCCAG
This sequence comes from Erpetoichthys calabaricus, assembly GCF_900747795.2. Classification (NCBI taxonomy): domain Eukaryota; kingdom Metazoa; phylum Chordata; class Cladistia; order Polypteriformes; family Polypteridae; genus Erpetoichthys; species Erpetoichthys calabaricus. The sequence goes on from NC_041394.2 coordinate 294,297,626, forward strand.
TTGATTTGATGACTCTTTTCTATTTTTTCTGTCCATTAACATCTGATTCATCATTTGTCTATTCATCCACTCATTCAGTATACTGAGCTTTTTTCAAAGTATGATTAAAAATATCCTGCCGCTGACACCAATACATGTATTTAATGAGCACTGCACATACAGTCCATCACTGTGCACAGCTGTCTTCCGGGTGAGAGTGCCACTGCTTTAGTTCATGAAGCTATTGATTGCTCTTCCACCGTTTCTGCATTAAGTTGCAGATTTAATTCCATTTTAGGACCAATGATGACACCAATGTTTTAGGATGCAGACTTCCTGTTTTATTAGCAAGCGTTAAATCCTACTAAAAGCTATTATAGTCGATCAAATATAAAAATACATCTCACTTTGTAAATGTGAAACAAAAAAATTATCAGAAACGGAATTGAAAATGAAATTAAAATGTAATGCATAATTGAACTAGCAACACTTTATAAAAATTTGGATTGTCCAGCAATAATGTTAAAATTGTATTATATAATCTTGCATGTACTGTATATCTCCACATCTATACAAAAATATCCATTAATTTTCTAACAATGTATAAGATTAGTCCATCACACTGCACTCTCATACACAGACATGTACACTCGTGCCGCAAACATTTACAATCATCAGTGAGCCTATCAAACATTTCTGGGACAAAACCAGTGGAACTGAGGAAGGCCTTTGTGGACACCGAGCGAAAGTGAAAACTCCTCACAGAAAATGACCTGGCCAGAACAGAACTCAAGTCACTGAAGTCACAATCTGATAGCGCTAGCCACTGTGCCACCATGACACCCTAAGAAGAAATCTAAGTAAAAATTCTGTGCTCCCATTATGAGAGGATCACCGCTTATGACAATACTTCTGTTACATCGTTCAGTTGCTGCTTTACATTTTGGAGTTCAGATTCAGCAAGTGTCAAATTATGAAAGGTCTCTTTTAGTAATGAGATTTCTTTTTCTTTTTCTAAGAGATCAGAAGCCAGCCTACCAATTCTCTGGGTCAAGTCTGTCAGCTGGGGCTCCAAGAGGGCTACGTCTTTTTTAATAGTAAAAATCTTTGGTTTCAGTTCATTGGCAAATGTCACAGTTTTAATCAGTTTTGCTCGTCCATTTTCCAACACTGAAAGTTTCTCAGAGTGTTTCTCATCTTCAGCTTTGAGCTCTGCCAATTTTTTCTTCAAAATGTCAAGTTTGTCTGTATTTTTAGAAGCAGCATTTTTGACTTCTGATATTCGGTCAATACTTCCTACTAAAAGGCCACCAATCTTCTGAGTCATTAGTTTCTCTGTAATTGTGATTTTCTCTTCTAGTTGCTGGGTTGAGTCTACCAAAGATGAGATATCGGATTCGAGACCAGATATTCTCCGAATATCAGTCTTAACAGTCGATACTTTCAGTTGCATGTCTTTTGCAATTAAAGCTGTGCTTCCTTCTATTTTTCCGACAGCTTCAGACAGAGAGGTCAGATTTTGTTGTAGTTCAGTTCTCTTCTCTGATATACCCGATATCCATGCTTTCAGATCACCAGTATCTTGTTCCAGTCGTTCAATTTGACTAAACAAGGCACTGCTCTTTAGTTGCAACAGAAGTACATGGACGTTTTCATACTGTTTAGGGGAGAAGAATACAATAAATTTCAAAAAATCAGGAAACCATTGAAGGGAAAAAAAACACTGAACGCAGTAATAAAAAAATGTATGCAATATTCACCAATCTGACTGATTAACGAAATCTTTCTAAGCATTTTTCATCTAAAAAATCCAGTTCATGCCCCAATACCAATACCGTATTTATGTTTATATGTGCACTGCTAGAAAGTAGAACAGTGAAAAAATACCGACTCACCAGATCAGGAAATTAGTAGTTAGGGGAGAGAAGAGAGTCATAACCAAGAGTCAACAATATCGAAACACCAAAATGAAAACCAGAAATCATAGTCAGGAGGATTCAAGATCAAGAAATACTAGAAAGATGTGCACAAAAAGAATTACTGTTTAGTATTCCAGCTCAATCATGGATATAGGATGGAGCATTGTGCCTGTATTTAAGCCATCACAGCGATGACATCAGATGTCGTGAAGCACAAAACCATGCCCCTAGGCAACCGAAAATGGTGTCTGGACAACTGAACTCAAAAAATGGCTGAGACACAAAAAGAAAAATTAATGAAAAATGTACAGCATCTTTACGGCACTAAAAAAAACTATGCTATAAAGATACAGTAAATAATACAACTAATAATTTTGCATAATAACACAACATCTAAGATTCTTTGCAAAATAAATTTTAAAAAAATTCAAATACTAAAGAATATGAAAAGCAAGGTACCAAGAGCCAATTCTGAACAGTTATAAAACAGGATGCCATTCTGTTTAAACAACTAACTTTGCCACAGACGAGCACTGTGAATTATGTAAATGCAGAGATCGTTTACAAAGACACTCCACCAAAGAGTCTATGTAAGTACACCTTTACACATCATTGTGTTATTTTTGGTATTTGATACACTATATTAATCCCAGTTCTGTGTTTTACACAATTTATCATAGCACTGGAGAGTGGTGACATTTTGCAAGCAAGAAAAAAATATCATTGTACTCTGAAGATGTGAAAACACTATTACTCCTCCTAAAGAAACAACTTGCATCATACAACAGTTTTGGCTGCGGTAAGTCATTTTATTTCATTTCCAAAAGCAAATACTTTATAATCATCCAAATAAAAGTATACTTTTTAAAATAAATCTTTCATACTATACCTCAGTCCACAAACATATATACATATACACACTATATCTGCCTATTCATGGGTTAAATTAAATGGATTTAATTAAATGGAAATTATTTTGAGACTATTTTTCAACCTACTAAGAAAACCTGCAGATAATGTGCGTAAGCTTGAAAAAGTAAAAAAAACAAAATACATCTAGTATATATCATAAATGCATAAATTATATATGCAATGTTATCTTTTATCATTTACTACCATATATATATACACAAATATATTATAATATGTTTCCTTTTGTAAAAAGCCACATTTCACAAAAAAAAACTGCAAAACTATGCACTTTGTCTCGAGGACGCCAGGCATCTTTGTTTCGGCTAGAACTGTGCTGTATGTGTATTGCCTCTCTCTGTGTCTTAGCCAACACTGTTGAACAGATTCAGATTTCCGAATTCACAAGGGTCTTGTGTGACCCTAACCACTGCAGATTGCAAGGACCAACTGTACAGACAGACACACATACACACACACCCCAAAATACATACTTCCAACTGCAAATTCACATCAATTTAATTCAGTTTTGAATGAATTGTCAAGTAGAAAATTTATTACCCAAAATTCACTAAACAGAAACATGGATTTTAGAGTTTATTAATCTGAAATAACTATATACATTATTGACAAGTATCAATCCATTCATCTTCCCATTTCTATTTTGCAAAGCATTTATCAACTGTATGTATTCACTAGAATGCATTTTATTTATCTGTTTAAAATGATAAACATATAGCAGACTTTAGCTGGATTTTAATTGTGTTTTAAAGCATTTGCCAGGATACTTACTATAAAAAGAATATTTTCTTGCAACAGTTAGCATGATGCAAGATGTTAATTATGACTGTCAGTTCAGAAACAGGTAGTTATGCACATTTGAAAATGTCATGCATTATAAATGCAATCATATCATGCTAAATCACCTCTCACTTCAGATATACCAGCAAATCCACATTACAATTTAGAAAACAAGCTGCATCCTAATGCATGAAAATCCTTAGCCCTACTCCTTCTAAACTGCAATATTTACATATGATAATACCATTATATTGTAATAATAATATATTTATATAGTGCATTTCCTATGACTACTACTACTGTGCATGAAACAGTCTAGATAAAAAATGACCAGTAATACATTTCAACAGCAGCGTTATTATAAAAATGTACTCAGTGATATGCCGTATATACAGTTTTGCACTTTATACCACAATAATAGACTATTATAATGAGTTATCCTCTACTACAGTATTAATAACAGATGATCCACTTTCCACACCAACATCTGAAAGCAAAATTAGCTGCATTCATTCAAGTGTTAAAGGAGCAGGGACTTGAATGTGAAGAAAGTAAGAATCCCTCACTGAACCTCAAAAAAAAAATAAAAATAAACTGATAACAAAAAATAATGAAATAAGCACATGGAAAAATAGTTTATTACTCATATATAATAATATACACATTACAAAATAATGTTACTGTCCAATAAAAAGTAATTTACATTGCAAAATATGAGCCATATGTGCCACAAAAACAAATATAGGTATTGTGTTGATTTGCAGCTACAATAACAAAACTGTAAACTCTCCTTAGATACAGGAATTCCTAAAATGCTGTTTGTTAAAACTGTCAAGGTCACATATGGAGTACAACACTGTGGAAAATAACTCTTTAGTCCACTTAGTACCAATATATGGCAATCTCTAACGTTATTTTAGATGGGGAAATAATTAGTAAAGCATAATTTAAAGAACCTGATCAAGTAAACTATCATTTCACTACAGGGTACCAGACAAAAATGAATGAATGAGTTATAAGCAATATTTTCACATCTTAATCTCCCAGAACCGTAGTTCACCATTTATAATACAAAATTTACTGCAATAAAAAAGTTGAAAAACTGATCCCCTTCAAAATGAAAGTTAACTTTCTTTGGCATAGACAGATAACATTAACCAGATGATGTTTATAACCAGACTAATATGATCAAAATATTTATGAAACTGTGCCAATATTTGTAGTAGTCAGAATTCACACATACCATAGAAACCTTTACAAAATGAATGTTCAGTACTGTATAGTGTTAGTTCTCCGTTTCTGGATTTGCCATTTCTGAAGAAGCTTTTTGATCCCTATTAAGTTTCTTCACTTCATCCTTTATAATATCCAAGTCGTACCTGAGTTTTAGTATCCCATTTTCAACTTGTACAGAATCCATTCTATTTTTTATATCTAAAATCTCAGACACTGCTTTAAGCATGCTGTCCTCCATGCCAAATACCTGTACTGTTAGATCCTCTAGTCTCTTTTCAGTGTTCAGAAGATCAGAAGAGAGTCTAAGTATAGAGTGAATTGCACTTTCCACTGCAGGGAGCTGCTCCTCACACCTTTCAACTTTGGGCTGGTATTCTAAGATCTTGTTGAGTAGTTCTACATTGTTTCTTACCAGCTCAAGCTGCTCCTTCTCTAATTGTTGTACCTCTTTAGTATGCCAGTCTATCTGTATTTTTAACTGTGACACATCATCCTCCTCGGTTCTCTCAAGGGCTCTAGAGTTTCTTTTTGTGCTAGCCTCAAACTCTTCCAGTCTTTCAGTCAGTATCTTCACATTTTTCTCTGCCTTATTGATCTTTGTTGTTACATGACTGTGAAGAGTTTTGGCCTCAGACTTCAGATTGAGGATGTCCTGACTGATTTCTTGAAGACTCTCCTTCCAAATATCTGTGACATTTTGAAAGTGTTTGTTTATAGCTTTCATTTTTTGAGACACAGACTGTTCACTCTCTTGCATATTGTTGATAGAGCTATGTAGACTGGAGACATCACGCTCCAACTTTGTAGCCACAGAGATGGAAGAAAGGGCTTTGCGCACTTCATCTTCTGACGATGTGAGCTGCATCCACAAGATAAAACATGTTTTTTGTTCCAATTAATACTATATAATGGCATCCACTGCAGCATAAATAAATTGGTCTTACACCGAACAAAACAATGCAAAGTAACACCTGGCTCACATTTCAAGTTTAGGAATTTGGATTCAAACAAAATAAATAATATTCACTCAACTGTATTATTCATAAAATTATTTGTTAAAACAATCTGATTACGTTCCTTCTGGCTAAACAGCTGCCACACTATTCCAGATAATTAGATTTTGTGAATGTGGTAAAAGTGATTTATTTTTGCTGTCTTTTATCGGAGAGCACAGTGCCTAAATAAGCAAAAGGACTGAGCCAATCATGCAGGCTGAACCCATCACAGAGAATTGTTCTCTTTTTCACCTTTACCGTGATACAGCAGTTCACTGAAACAATGGGAAAATGTTACTTATTAGTAATATTATATCTGTTCAACCAAAAAAACAGCAGCCAATACTGCTGCCATGTAGGGTGCATCTTTAAAGACTAAAATTTACTACTTAAGACTCAAACATGATATTTATTCAACAAAATAACTTACTCCCCACTGCAGGAAAAATAAGCATTGTAAATGTATTTCCCTTCAAATTATAAAGTAAGCCAGAATACCACCACCTCAATTGCAAGTTCTTCCTTAATTCTGAAAGCCCAAATGATAGATTACACCGTGTGTCACAGTACAGAACACAACTGCAATGTAGTCCACCGTTCTTATATCTGCACATATATAAATGAATTGTCTTTTATCCTGTTTCATGGGCGGGGTATCAAGATGCAGCCGGGTTGAAAGGGTCCATTCATTTCAGTGTTTTTAGAATTGTGTCAGTGCTTATGGCAGACAATATGGTCCTGTTGGATTCATGGGGCTGGGAACTTCAGCACACACTGGGACAATTCACAACCGAGTGAGAAGCGGCATAAATAAGATTCAGCACCTTCAAATCTGAAGCCATGGTACCCAGTAGGAAAAAGTGGACTCTCTGAGTGTGACGTGAGTTACTGAGTAGAGGAGTTTAAGTATCTCGGGTTTTGTTAAAAAGTGAGAGAGAAAAAGGGATAGGGAGATGGATAGTGGCAGCAAGCAACAACAACATTTATTTATATAGCACATTTTCATACAAATGGTGTAGCTCAAAAGTGCTTTACAAGATGAAGAAATAAAAGTTTATAAAAAACAAAAATAAGACTAGGCAATGCTAAGTAACATAGAATAAAGTAAGGTCCGATGTCCGGGAGGACAGAAATGCTGAGTTATGTGGCCGCTATACCAATTCATAGTGGTGAAGAAAAAGCTAAATTAGAATGTAAAGCTCTTGATTTACCATTTGATCTACACCACTATCCTCATCTACAGTCATGAGCTTTGGGTAATGACTGAAAGAAAGAGATCATGGGTACAAGCGGCCGAAATGAGCTTTCTACACAGGGTGGCTGGTCTCTCTCTAGGAGACAGGATCAGATCTCTGGGAGAGACTCGGAGTAGAGCTGCATCGGCCAGTCTAATGCGCATTTTTTGTTACTTATATGTTTGGACTTCGCAAACATTGTGAACAGGTTTACAGAATTCTGGATGAATGGATTGTGCTGTTCCAAGTCTTTTTTAAAATACCTCACACAAGATCCATTTTACTTTAATGCTAATAAACCTATTTAAAAGTAGAAAGCTGGTAACGTTTGCAATCCCTTGCTTGAGGACACCACAGATGTAAATACGCTGGCTGTTTCAAACTAGAATGGATTTTTCCGGTTCATACCAATACTAGTTGAGGAATGGTCTGTTGGTCACCAGCTTCCAAATGTTATTTTTCTGTAAACTACCACAATTGTTTTCTAATTTTTCCTTCATTTGTTTTATAGGCATTACCACAACAAACAGACAAGAGATTTAACCTTGAAATATTCTCTCATTTAAATTTATGAACAAACAATATCAATCATTTCAATGAAAACTTACCACTAGTGTTCATGTCGGTCACTTGATTGATTTTATTAGGAGGTAACAGCTCCAGAGAGCAGATAATTGTTACCGACAAAAACAAAAAATGTTTTAAAACTGAATTAACAGTTACAAATTAAAATGGTTATTTGTGCATTACATGTCTGCACTCTCACGTTATACATCTGTTATGTCAAATGCTAAAAGGAAAAAAAAAAAAAGACAGCAGACAGATTTTGTAAAACTTATTAAGAAGTTAATTAGTATTTATAAATATTTAAAACAGACATAAATACTTCAGTCTGGTGCACTTATTGCATACAACTCTTTATACTTTCTGTGCTCACAGGGTTAGTCTTGAGTTACATATAGCAGTACATAACAGAATAAATTGGAAGAAGCATGCTTTTCAAGCTTTATTTAATTTAAATAGCAGGCATTTTAGCACTGACTACCACATGGCCACTCATTCTGATTATTGAATAATATAAAAAATACCTTTTTTGAAATTTGACTTAATTCATTTTCAAGATTTTGCAGAGATTCAGTTTTCTTGAACAACAAATTGTATTTTTCTTCAACACTGGCAAACTTGTAAGACTGCTGGAAGGTGATCCTAAAAGAGCCAAAAACCAGATACTTATTAGCACTTGGTGATATAGGCAAGGAGCACTAAAAATTTGCAGATTTTATATAAATTCAAAACTACTAGCTAAATATATTATAATGGTGCACTTTGCTTTTGTCCGGCATATTTTGATAACTATAAATTCAAAGTCTGTTGTGAGCCTTAACATGTCACTGAACTACAGTTATGAGTAAATTGTTATAATGCACTTACAGTCCCGACTTCTGTTACTTTTACATTCCTAACATGCCCAAGTCAGATCACTCCGAGAAACCGCTTTATACACGGGTAAGCCTGCAAACATAATAGGCAGCAGTGTGCAGTGTACTTGTGGCCAGAGTCCACAGAGCAACCATTTACTATTTAGATACATGTGCTCATCACTAGTATGTACTACCTCAGAAATGAGGACTAGCCTTTTCTGTATGGGATTGAAAAGCTGACAATTTTATTTTCCTCACTCAATTTACTGAAAGCTCACTATCTTTCACCTTTCTCTTTCAATTACCTACTGTAATACTAACTAGACACAAGCCGGTGCCTGATCATCCTTGGATAAAGGGTACAGTATGTAATGCTCAGAAGATCCAACACACTCATGGTCCCGGACTGCATTCAAATGACACATCAAAGGGCATTTTAAGATGAACTGTACAATGACCGACCGGACTCAAAGTGGCAGGGCTTCAGCCAGGCTGTTCTCAGCAAGTATAGAGAAGTGCTGAACCAGACTGAGGATGTAGTCTGGCAGTGGAAGGAATATTTTGAGGAGTTCCTAATCCCAGCCGACACATAATCAGTGGAGGAGGCATAACCAGAAGCTGATGGGGTTTCAATGCGCACTTCCCTGAGGAAGGTCACTGAAGTAGTTAAGCAACTCCACAGGGGCAAGACCTAGGGGAATGCGGATGAGATCCGTCCCCAAAACGCTGACGGCTGTGGACCTTGTTGGGCTGACACAATGCTTACAGACAAAGGCTTATTTGCCTTGTCTAAAAAATTGGGCTGGGCAAGTTAACTCATTATTATCACGTTACTGCATTAATTAATTAATGCCGACAATTATTTTATAGCGCGTTAACACAGTTTTTGTTATTAGTATTTTGAAAGCCTCAGTCTCGATAGTGATCGATAGAGATCAGTGATCTTCTTGTTACAGCGCTTTTCGATACGCTTTCGCTTTATTGATTTGACCTCAATTCCCTGCGCGTGAAGAGCAAACAGCTCCCAAACTGGCATGTGGAGAGATACCAAAGTGAATGCTCAAAGCAAAATAATCCCTGGATGACTTTTTTCATATTATCACTGAATCAGACACTGATTTGTCGGACTCCAATTTTGATGCAAGTGATTTGGAGATGAAGATCGAAAACGAAAGTGAGGTACCGGCATCAGCTGATCGGTCCCCAGCTGATCATGGTGCTGAATACGTTTGTGTGGCTGATGCACCTATAGCAGCGTTCGCCTAGGAGGACAGACACGATGACAGGAGATACAAACCATATTGCGTCTCACTGCAACTGTCACCCCCGCGCACCGGTCTCACAAAGACAGCCAGCCCATCATACATTCCTGCTGGCCGTCAAGCCGCTCGCCACTACTGCCACAAACTGCAAACACGTGCGACAGCAGGCAGCAACAGACATTTTATATGTGAAACCATTGCTTTGTGCACTTTTCAGAAAACTTGAGTTTTCTGGAAAAAATATTAGCCCTCAAAGAATAGCCACTGAACACAGACTGCTTATGCTGCTCCCTGATAAAACAAAATCTTATTGTTGGTATCTGTTCAGATAAAAATGGAAACAGATTTAGAAATGTTAACTTGCTGTTGCTTGGAAGGTGTCTGTTATAATGTTATGATCGTGGCTCTAGAGTCTGAGGGTAACTTGGTTTTTCTACAACAAACTAAATAAAATGTTAATGCCCTGGCAGTGGCAAATAGCTTTAGTTTTATATTTGATTTGATTACATTAATGTTTAAGTTGAGAATTACAAGAAATATTTTAACTGCTACTATGTAAAGGGAATAATGCTGTTAAAAAGCACCTTATTTGTTTAAAGTGTTTGCAAACCAAATATATGCAATACAGTACACTACTTTTGAGTTCATTATTGAATTATGCACATAATGTGATTGTTGTGATTGTGATTAATTGCAGGCAATCATGCAATTAATCTCGATTAAAAATTTTAATTGCTGCCCAGCCCTACTAAAAAGTCAATTAATCTCTATTTTAGATGGCCTTCACACAAGGCATTTTATACAGAAAGAAAGTGGAATGCAAGATTTACCATACCGTTCACGTTTATGCAACAACCACTATATAAACTGACTGTACTGGGGTGATTAAATACACTTTTGCTCGATAGAAACGGCACTGTTACCGTATTAAGTGCTACCACTGCAGCCCTTCTAGACATTAATAAAATGTAATTTCAAAGATTGTCATTTTCCAAACTCGAGGTTACATTGCGCAGTAGTTGCTGGGTCAGATCAAAGAGTGGCCACCGTGGCAAAGGCAAGACGAGCAGGTAAGGTAAGTGGCTTCTTTGGGTCCGTATGAGAGACTAGAGAGGAATCCTGCCCTGCGCCCGATACGGCGAGAAGAACTGGATTGTGGTGATGAAGAGACAATATAATCATAAAGGTAAAACACTCGAAAATGAAGAAATGTCCAACAATGCGCTTTGGGGGTTCCGGTGTGCAATCGAAATGCCCGTCACCTACCAATAAATAAATAACCACTGCGTAAGTAACCAAGTGTGGTGCACAGGTGAAAAAAAAAAATAGAAACATAGTTAGTAAAGACGGCTCTCACCAGCCAAGACCAAGGCACATCAAGGAGGGCAGCAGCAGCAGCACAACGGCGCTCACGAACATTCCCGGCCCCTGCGTGCGGCTCACCGGCACGCCGTCCTCACTCCTCGACGCCTTTTCCTGCGTAGACGCCAAGCTCTCCTTCAGCTCCTCGGTCTGCCTGCTGGCTCCGGTATTTTTCTTTCTTTGTTTCACCTCGTTGCTCGGCATGATTTTTACACCAGTCTCCAACTATAAGGCCGAGATACAGCAAAGGCTGAGGTGGTGGGGGGGGAAACAGAAAAAAGTTTTTACAAGTTAGAAGCAGACTAAAGGGGAGTTACTTTTAAAATAACGCGCTTCGCTTAACGTTATCGTTACTGTCGTTTTGTACAGAGACGTCGTCCACAAACGAATGTTAAAAATTTAAAACATAATTCGGCGCTCGCGTCCCAGCCACCTAAAACCATTTACAACATCTGTAGGAACTTTAGGAAGCACCACGTAGCGGGGAAGTGGGGCGGAGTGAGTGAGGCTGAGTCCGGAAACCGACGGAGAAACGCGACTTCAGAAGGTGGAGGGTTCGGGGTGGGCGAGTTGTGAAAGGAGTCGAAATGGTCTTTACTTTGGGAAATCGGAAACGACAGATCTGCTTGCAATGGATCTGTTTATTGATGCTTTCGGATTACAAGATACGCATTAGAAATCTGTATAATCCATGACATACTCCATCACGAATCTCAAATTGGAAGGAACAATTTGGCGTTTTAAATGGGTAATGAGTAATCTGGTTATTCTCTAGTACGGGGGTCCCCAACTCCGGTCCTGGAGGGCCACAGTGGCTGCTGGTTTTCATTCAAACCCTTTTCTTAATTAGTGACCTGTTTTTGCTGCTAATTAGCTCCTTTTTAAATAATTAATCTTACTTGACTTGCTCATGAAGACTCAGACCCCTTAATTGTTTTTCCTTAATTAGCTGCCAAACAATAATGAGATACAAAATGAGCCAGAACATGACCAGCAAACTGTCTCTGTCATACAATATCTGAAAATAAAGAAAGGTGAAGGTCTAAGGAATGCTCAGGTCCCCAAAATTTTTTTGCAGTGCTCTTAGAAAAGACAAAACTAACAATTTCAGAAATGTATGCTGTTGCACAACGAAAGCAGCAACAGGCCATGGAATTAAATCAATCACAGTCCTGGAGGGCCGCAGTGGCTGCAGGTTTTTATTCCAACTAGTTTCCTAATTAGAAAGCAGTCCATGCTGATAATGAAACTTGGTATTGAACTGTTTGGCTTGTTATTGCTTTCATTCGTGCAAGAGCAATTTTAATTGCACTGTAGAGTTTCCTTCTTTGAGAACATTATCCAAGTGTTTTGTGGACCAGAATAGATTTAAACTTTATGGTCCTTCCAATTCCCCTCTCATTCATTTCTAAACATTTTTATCACAGATACTTCACGGTAAGCACGTTAGCTGGAGAGCTGCTGGTTTATTGGTTATCTGCATCTCATTATTAACTGTCTGATTAAGAAAACTGGAAACAATTAAATCTTAAGTACAGCTGCTAAAATCTAAAATAGGAAATTAAGGTTTCTGAATGGTAACAGGCAAGAGAACTAAAATTAAGGCCAAAAAATATATTGCTTTAGTAGTAAATAAAAGGGTTCTAATTAAGAAATTGGTTAAAGTGAAAACATGCAGCCATAGCAGATCTCCAGGACTGTAATCGACCTCTGATCTACAAAGTACAGTAACTAAAATTTGTCTTTGATGAATAAAGGCACTAACAAGGATAGAGTTAAACACCAACTTTCATTATCAGCAAGGACTGAGTCCTAATTAGTACACTGGCTGGAATGAAAACCTGCAGCCACTGTGGCCCTCCAGGACTGTGATTGAGGACCCCTGAATTAAAGAATGGGTTTAATTAATGACAAGATTCAGTGATTAAGCAACTGGTTGGAGTGAAATTGGTTGGAGTTTGAGGCCCTGACTTAGTTGGTCATCTGTTGGCTCACTCATTTCACATTTCATTTTTGTTTGGGTGCCATTTAAGGAAAGAAATGAAGCAACTCATTCAAATCAGAATTTCAGGGGAACAAATCTTAAAAAAAAAAAAAAAAAAAAAGTCAATTTAATTCAAAAGAAGTTAATTAGCAACAAAACAGGTCACTAATTAAGAAAAGAGTTAGAATGAAAACCTGCAGCCTTATGGACAAAGGGAAATAATTTTAGAATCATAGATAATATTGACCAAGTAAGACTGGCACTCTCCAGATAAAGAACCAAATAAATTCTGTGTATTTTGCGAAAATGAGGAGGAATCTCTTAACGTATTTATTTGGTACCTGTGTATATATACCAAAAATTTTTTGGTTAGATATTCAAAGATATTGGTCACAAGCTCTTAATGCTGATATTACTTTTACAGAGGATGATGTTTTATTAGGTTTTGTAAGATTGCATATGAATTAAGAATATTTACTTGTAATTCATCGTTTTGTAACACTATGGCATTCATAAAGATAAATGGTCCAATAATGTTCCATGTTTAGACTTTTTAAACTTGAATTCCAATTTTATTTTGACTCCTTATTTAAGTTAATAAACAGAACATTATTAAAGACAATTGAAACTTGTAAAATCAGTTCATTTGACAGTCTCTGATTTGTAAATACCTCTGGCAATATGTAATGTGTCTCATCTGAATGGGATGAATAAAGTTTATCTCATCGCATTTCTCATTTCATCTTTCTATCTGTTTTTCTGGTGAAGGCTGAGGTGGCAGCAGGCCAAGTATGTAACATGTAAAAATTTGAATATTTTGAAGCACTGTATTTTTTCTCCTTTATATGTTTTACTGAACTCTGAATAAAATAGTATTAAAAAAAAAAGAAATGGCAGGCAGTGTTAACGATTACTATGCCATGTTGTTCTAACTGTGCTTTTTAAAAAAACCTCCTAGGAGTTGGGGAGATCAAAAAACAGAATTAAAAACGTGTTACCTTGAACATAGCCATCCCCCTAGTTATTCACTACGAGGTGCCATTTGTAAAATGGGATACTTGTTTTTCGTAGCATTATTTATTATACATGTATAGGATGCCAAATGTAAACATGCTGTCATTTTCTCAAATGTGTGCATTTTAGATGTGCAAATTGTGAACTCATTTGTTTAAATGATAAATATTTAACTTAAATGGTAAATGTCTGCTGTAGCTGCGTTTAACCAAAATTACCAAAGTTCAGCAGCTCTAGTTTGCTTCATGGGATTCTGGCAAAAGCTTGACGTGTTGAAATGATTCCACAGACAAAATATCTTTGTTTTAAAAACCTTAGTAAATGTTCTTGTTTAAGAAAAGTTCTGTTTAAAGCTTATTTATCTTACTTCATTCTTTAGGTTACTTATACAGTTGAACCATTTCTAAATGGTCAGAAAGCTGTTCTGTTAGGGTATCTGGGAATGTTGTGTGTTCTGCTTAGATCTGTGCATAATGTTTTTGTGGCACTCCTTGGCTAAGCAGATAAATAGATATAGAAGACAGTGCATGTAGTGTAAAACTCTGCTTTAGATTTTGACATTGTATGTTAAGCATTTTCTGTTTATTGTTGTAAGTTATTTAATGTGATGATAAATGATGTCTTTGAGTGGACTGGGTATGGAATGGCTTTGTATACTGATGGTGTTATATGATTCAGTCAATGCAAAAAGCTTTAGAGGTAGTAGATGAATGTTCAGTATACTGGGGTTTTAAATCTTCTATATATAAATCTATGTGTCCTTTACTCAGGAAAAGAAGATAATAATTGATTTCCTTTCTTTGTATGGGCAATTACTATCTAAGAATTTCAGTATTTTTATATTTGGAATTATGGATGGGTGAAAGACTTGCTTGAAGAATTCATATTAAATATGTGGATGGGACAAGTGAAAAGGTGTTTCGTTTAATGCACTCTTTGGAAGATTGTGAATGGGGAGCATCTAGAAGCAGTTTGGTAATGCTATATAAGGCTTCAATATGATCTACTTTAGGCTATATATGGGGAAGTAGCTAACATAATTATGAAGAGATTACAGATTATTCAGGCGTTAGTGTTAAGAATATGTTGTGTGGCATTTAAGACTACCTCTACAGAATAGCTAGAGCTCAAATTGGGGGAAATGTCTTTAGACTCCAGGGGTCTCGTGTATAAACACTACATACACACAAAAATGTTGTGTACGCCCAATTCCATGCACACTTTGAGATGTATAAAAAACTAAACTTGACGTAAAGCCACACACATTTTCACAGCAGCCCCCCACTATGCATATGCACTTTTCTGCTTGGTTTTGCAGTCTGGTGGTACCCAGCCTCAAAACAGTGTTACTGCTTCTATGTGGAGCACATCTCTCCAGTTTTGATGTCACTACATTACCTGTGTCATTTAGAAATGACTTTAAAATACTGCTTATGGTTTACAAAGCCTAAATAATCTCGCTCCATCCTATATTTCAGAATGTCTTGCACCTTACACTCCAAATCGTAACCTTAGATCTTCAAATGAGTGTCTGCTTATTGTTCCAAGAGCTAAACTTAAAAGAAGTGGTGAGGCAGCCTTCTGCTCTTATGCACCTAAAATCTGGAATAGCCTTCCAATAGGAATTTGCCAGGCTGATACGGTGGAGCACTTTAAAAAAACTGCTAAAAACTCATTATTTTAATATGGCTTTCTCATAGCTTCATTTTAGTTTAATCCTGATACTCTGTATATGCATTTAATCAATATCATTCCTGGTGGCTTTGTAATCCATACTAACCCCTACTTTCTCTTCTGTTCTTTTTCCAGTTTTCTGTGGTGGTGGTCTGCACCACCACCACCTGATCAAAGCACCATGATGTCCCTACATTGATTAATTGATTGATTAAAGGCCAGAAGTCCACGTGACCATCATCATCCAGTTCTTCCATGTGAACCCTGAATACAATGAGGACTGATTGTGAGGTCATTTGTGTTAGGTAGAATGACAAGAGGGGGCTGGGTGGTCTCGTGGCCTAGGAACCCCTGCAGATTTTTTTTTCTCCAGCCATCTGGAGTTTTTTTTTTTTTTTTCTGTCCTCCCTGGCCATCAGGCCTTATTTTATCTTATGTTAATTAGTGTTCCCTAATTCTATTTTCTTATTTATTTTTGTCTTTTTTTCTCTTTCTTCATCACGTAAAGCACTTTGAGTTACACCATTTGTATGAAATTGTGCTATATAAATAAATGTT
This sequence comes from Erpetoichthys calabaricus, assembly GCF_900747795.2. Taxonomy (NCBI): domain Eukaryota; kingdom Metazoa; phylum Chordata; class Cladistia; order Polypteriformes; family Polypteridae; genus Erpetoichthys; species Erpetoichthys calabaricus. Next base: position 294,313,975 of record NC_041394.2, read on the forward strand.
GTTATTGTTATTCATTCTCTAACAATATAATGGTGCACGGAATGGCTAAACTATTCCAACTATCATGGTTGCTTTAGCATTGTTAGGAGACATTGCAAATGGAAGAATTAGAAGAGAGCATTTATTTGTAGATGATGATGACTGGCTTCCAAGCTGATTTTGAGATCCAAGAGCTATCCCCTTGGAGCTGTGTGCCGAACTGGTGTCAGCTTTACAAAAGCAGACTTTGAGGAATTGTGCTGTACCTGCTCCTTTGCAAGTTCAGTCCACTATCGGATTTTTAGCCACAGGAGCTTTTCAATGTGAACTTGCTGACCAATTGGGTATTTCACAAACATCACTGAGTCACGCCATGCCAGCTGTATAGGATGGTATTATCCACTTGTCATCCAGATATATAAGATTTCCTTACACTGTGGTTGAACTGGCAAACATTAAAGAGCAATTCACAGCAACATCTGGTTTTCTAAATGTAATCGGAGTGGTCAACTGCACGCACATTGCTATTGCAACGACGCTGTTCAAGTTTCATCAGCCAGGGATGAATCACCAAAACAACGAGCTGGCATTACATCATCTGTATCAGGATAGCTTATAAAAATGGCAGCTTTTCACAGTTGCAGGTGCTTTTTCAAATTAGTGCAGCAAAAGGCAAGCAGTCTTTTTAAGGATAGCGAGTCACCTCAAAGAGCCATGTAAAGAGCAGAGAATCTATCTGTTGTGGAGCTTGGTGCCAACTCTACACTATGAAGGTGCCTTTAGAGAATGAATTTGCTTATGTAAATAGAAAGCATTTCCACTCTATTAATTTGCTGTTTTATAGTGCACAGAACATGTGTCGGAATGTGCAAGCATATAGCATGCACAATTGTGGCTTGGCCGTACCTGAGGAGATGCGGTATGATGAATCTGACCCTGACCCACCAAATGATCAGCCAAATCGGACAGCATTACAACTTTGTTTGAATGTAATTAATAATAATAATAATTCATTACATTTATATAGCGCTTTTCTCAGTACTCAAAGCGCTAGCAGAATGTAAAAACAGGTAATCAGATTCAGCATTTATTTTTTAACCAGTTCATTTAATTTGTGGTCAATAGCACGTAGTACAGCTCCTACATACCTTAGTTCATTCGCCACATATCTATTGCATTTTGAGACTCTAGAACAGCGACCATCAGCACACAGTCAGATGGTCGCCCGGCAGTTTCCAAGGCAGAGGTGTGTGTGCAGCTAGCGCCCAAAGGTATGCAGAGTAAAGTCGCATCCTCGGCTTGGGGGTCAGCTTTTGAAATATTTTCTGAAACAGAATAAAGAGATGGTGGGCTTTGATATCCAACCACTTCTTTATTTCGGGCGCTGTGCACCTTTCTGAACTTGAACTTTTGAGTGTCTCCACCACGCTGTATTACTCCATCAACTTCCTTTTGTTGCTTATACCACTGCTTAAGCCAACAAATAGTATGTTTTTCTTTACCTTCACATTCACTGAAATTCTTCTTTTTTCCATGTGCTTTTGCCATTGTCTTTTAAGAAACGCTGAATGGAAGGGGCTATTTATATTGATTTGCATATTCAAATATGTAAATTCTTAGGAGAGTCAGGGTAGGGGCTGTAGGTACGTGCGTTAAATTTCACGTTCATTGGGATTTATAAAGGGGAATTGTGTGGAACTCGGCATATGCAGTTTTATGCATCTGGATTTTTTTGTTCTTATGCATATTTCCAGGTTTATCCATACACCATGTTTTAGTGTGAAGTCTATGCACAGCATTATATATGAGGCCCAAGGAGAGAAAAAACAAATTTAAATTACTAAATTAATTCAAAAGAATGTAATTATGGACACTGGGCTAAATCTGTTATGAAACAATATACATATCATGATGGTAATACAGGGTGGCAAAGGGAAACTGGAAATTTTCAATTGACGATCAATGCACGAATAAACACATTACAAAATACATATAATGATGAAATGTACTCTACAGGATATGCAATTAATGATGGTAATCAATATTCATTCAATATGATGCGGCGTACAGAGAAGAGGTGGAACGGTTAGCACTTTGGTGTAAAGACAATAATCTGTCTCTTAATTTTGAAAAGACAAAAGAGTTGATTGTTGACTTCAGGAAGACAAAGGCTGTCCATCTCCCACTCAACATTGATGGCGTCACAGTAGAGAGAGTGAAGAGCACCAAGTTCCTAGGTGTTCATATCACAGAGGACCTGTCCTGGACCAAAAACACCAACTATCTTACAAAAAGAGCCCAGCAGCATCTTTACTTCCTGTGACGACTGAAGAAGGTGCACCTCCCTAAACCCATACTTACCACCTTCTACAGAGGCACCATAGAGAGCGTCCTGACCAGCTGTATTACAGTCTGGTATGGAAACTGCCATGCCTCCAACCGCAAAGCCCTTCAGAGGATTGTGCGGACTGCTGAGTGCATCATTGGCAGCTCTCTACCCAGCCTGCAGGAGATCTACACCTCACGCTGCCTTCATAAAGCCACTAGCATCATGGCTGACCCCCACCACCCCTCCCACCAACTGTTTACTCCTCTTCCATCTGGAAGATGACTCTGCAGCATCAGGAGCAGGTCTGCGAGATTGTGCAATAGTTTCTTTCCCCAAGCAGTCCGGCTCCTGAACACCATGCTGCCCTCCTCCACACTGGACTCTTTACTCCACACACTCTCTGGATTACAAAATACTACTTAATACTGTATATGTTTTTTAGTTATATATATATATATCTTGTGTACTGCACCTTTTGACTCTGGAGGACGATATTTCGTCCCACTGTGTACTGTAAGTATATTGTTAGGATGACAATAAAGCTCTACTACTACTACTACTACTACTAATATTCATTTTATGTTTTGAAGAAAAAATCATGAAGGTGTTGTCCATTTCTTCGTACACATTCTGACAGCCTGTTGTGAAAATTCTGCATTGCTCAACATAACATGTCAAGAGGAATGCCAGCGATTTCCTCTTCAATCCTCCTTTTTAGTTCATCAATGGTTGCAAGACGCGTGCAGTACACTTGGCTTTTTTAGACGTCCCCACAGAAACAAAATCATAAACGGCGAATTCTGGGAATCTCTGAGGCCATGGAATGTCACCGTTGCATGAAGTGATGCACCTTCCAAATAATCATCGAATAGATGCTATCGATTGTCGGGCAGTATGTGGCTCTGTCCTGTTGAAACCACATGTTTTCACTATTCAGATGTGCAAAATTTTTGCAACCTCTGCACAAAAAATGTTTCAAGCGTAGCAACATACTGATCGGATGTAACTGTGGTTGCAATGCCCTCCTCATTTTGAAAAAAGTAAGGGCCTATGACACCATGTGATGACACAGCACACCATACTGTGACCTTGGTGCTGCGTAATGGACGCTGGACAAGCTCAAAAGGATGTTCCTGTGCCCAGTAACGGAAATTCTGTTTGTTAACATATCCATTAAGGTGAAAATGGTCTTCGTCTGACATCCACAAGTAGTTAATGAAATTGGCATCCTCATTTACTTTAGCTAACAATTATTCACAGAACTGTTCACGCAACACATGGTCATTAGGTTTGAGTTCCTGCATAGTCTGCAATTTGTAGGGGTGGAACTTCAACTCGTGCAGTATTCTATGCACGCTTTGTCGACCCATCTGTAACAATGATGTGTGTAGTCGAATGGAGCGGCGAGGGATCCTCACAGTGGCAGCTCGAACAGCCACAATATTATCTGGTGTGCGGGGCCGTTCAAACACCACGTGGGAACTTTTTTTTAAAGCTGAATCTGATTCTTTGAAATTACGCACCTATGTTGTAATCACATGAGCAGACAGGACACAATCATGATGTCCTAAGTGGTAATGATGCTGAGCATTCCCTTTGCACAGCAGTCACTGTCACCATTCTTATAAAAGGCTTTCACAGTGAATGCTCGTTACGCACCACTCCACTGCTCCATTATAACTAATGGCAAGGGGTTCTAAACGAAATTGCATTGATCCCAAACAACTGCTGATGCCCCAGGGTCGCCAACACCTAGGTCTAAAATTTCCTGTTTCCTTGCGCCATCATGTATTTTGGGATGGGTAATAGGGAAATATGAAAAAGAATATGGAATAAAAAATATACAAATTAGTCCAGTGGTAGTTTCGCCAGGTGTTTATTTTGAACTTTTAGAGGGAAAAAAACATAGTATGAGGGATAGAACTATACAATAGGATGTGTTGGAATATTTGTGGGTAAAATGTACATATTAAGCAATTTATACCAATTGTTCTAAGAACCCAATAACTAATCATGTGAGCTCAGCTGTCTTTATTCCCTCTTTTAATGTGTAATTTGGTAAAAGATTGTCTGATGGGGTGTCAGTGGAAAAATTCTGAATTAGTGTAAGCTACCCAGATTTAGGATGTTCATAGAAATAGAAGAAATATAATGATTTACTTCATGAGGTACAAGTATGTAATAAACAAGAATAGTTTCATCAGATATTTGAAACATTAAAATATGTGCTTGAATGTAAATGTTTAGTCAAAATATTCTCGATTTGTCATTTTTCATCCACTGATATATGGTGCATAGAGGGCTAGATCCCCCTAGTAAAAAGGGATTTTTAAAGAGCTTCTGTAAAAACCCAAAGTTCTCCCTTGGGACAAATCTCTCTATCTCTCTGTCTGTCTGTCAGAAATAACATCACATTAGTAATTACTGGCCTTGAAATACTCTAAAACGATACCCCACATGCTTATGTTTGAAACTTGTTATTTTTAACCGCCTGAGAGAGGCTGTTACAGGGCTAGGACCACCGTTAAAAAATCAAATATCAAAAATATCATCATAATGGTGATCAGCCATCTCAAAATAGCAGAAAATGACATTCCACATGCCTATATTACCGATCTCCATTTTTTGAAGTTTTATGAACACAAGCAACTTTGACATCTCATATGAGTTGAACCCAAAGGGTCAGTTGATGTGGGATGCACAACTTCAAGTCCTTCTAATCATTTTTGCTAAATACACTTATTGGTTTACTCTTCATCATAAGGGTGCAGTTTGCTACACAAAATATGGCTCAGAAATGGCCTAAACATGAGGGTGTTTCAGGTCTAGAGGACCCAAAATAGGGGGAACCTTTAAAAACTTGATCTCTTGCATAACTAGTATCAAGACAAGTCAAATGATATATGTGAGGATTTTCTTATACCGGTGACCCAGTAGGTGCAGGGCAAAAAAAAACTGAAGTGATTTCTAAACATTCAGAATTATTTCCTAAGAACTTAGTTTGGGAAGGGTAATAGGAAAATATTAAAAAGTATATGGACTTAAATATTTACTAATTAGTCCTTTAATGTCATAGTCAAATGGTTCAATATGGAAGTCCTATCAGTCATTTGTTGATTTTTAAACTCCTAGAGGGAAGAAAAAAAAATCATATAGGGAATGGCGATATACTAGGGGATATGTTGGAATTTTTGTGTGTGTAAAATATTTATATTTAGAAATGTATATAGATTGTTCTCTATCTATCTATCTATCTAAAGACCTAATAACTAATCACATGAACTCAGCTATCTATATTCCCTCCTTCAATGTGGAATTCGGTAAAATGTTACATTGGAATGTGTGAGTAATGCATGATTCCAGAAACTGTAGAGCATGTGCTAATGATATGTAGTAAATATTCTGCAGAATGAGAGAGGATGTTTGAAAGAATAAAAAGGGAGACAAGTGGTATTTTGGAAGAAGAAATTGAGGCATGTCTTTTGTTGTTTGAATTTATAATAAAGTCAAGGTTAAGTGAGAGACTGATTATGCTGTTTCAAATTCATACTCTGATACACTAGGTCAGGGGTAGGCAACGTCAGTCCTGGAGAGCCGCAGTGGTTGCAGGTTTTTGTTCCAACCCAGTTTTATATGAGCAATCAATTATTGCTGATGAAACACTTATTGCTTAAGTGATAGTTTGATGCTTCATTTTAGTGGTCTCGCTTGTTAAGTCTCCCCGCCCTTAATTGCTTATTTCAATCTTAAACAGCTGCATTCAGTGTGTTAATGGCTCCTTATTTAGTAATAAGATGTAAAAGACAAAGCAGCCAGAAGTTCTCCAGGGCTGTCTTCTCAGAGCTGTGGAGGGAGGAGATAAGACAGTTAGCAAAGCACCCACTCTTGCTCCAGGATGGTACTGCATACCTGATCGGTTCCGACAAAGTGATCCTGAGTTGCACGTGCATGAAACCAGATATAGCAAAATGAACAAAAAACAGAAATGGACTTCATTTGACCATCAGCTCTGGCTCTAACATGCCAATCCAGTCACCAATCATTAACATCCCCTTCCCCTGAGGCATTCCAGACATCTTTACCATAAAACTGTACCAAAACCCCTCTTTGTCTTAATTGTATCTGCCAATCTGCGGGTCATACACTGAGATTATATTCATCATCACTTCTCCTCTGCCATAAAACCACTTACTTTCTGTTATTCCTAATGAGCATTCTCACACCTTTGCCTTTCCATCTTGTCTCCTTTACACACCACAGATCTGCTTTCCTTCAGTTCAGCACTTCCACCACTTTTCTCAGTTTTCCCACTGTACTACTAGAATTCCAAATTAAAGTCCTTATTGCATGTTCTCCCCGTGTCTGCGTGGGTTTCCTCCGGGCGCTCCGGTTTCCTCCCACAGTCCAAAGACATGCTGGTTAGGTGGATTGGCGATTCTAAATTGGCCCTAGTGTGTGCTTGGTGTGTGGGTGTGTTTGTGTGTGTCCTGCGGTGGGTTGGCGCCCTGCCTGGGATTGGTTCTTTGCCTTGCGCCCTGTGTTGGCTGGGATTGGCTCCAGCAGACCCCCGTGACCCTGTGTTCGGATTCAGCGGGTTAGAAAATGGATGGATGGATACTCTCCTCCTTACACTTCCTACTGACTACCTGTCCTTATCTCTCCTGCCACTAAACCAGCCTCTTTCTTGATGATCTACTGTAGTACTAGGGTGTTGTACCGTGTTAGCCATTATGAATGTAGAGAAAAGCCAAGCAAAATGACACCTTTTATTGGCTAACTAGAAAGATTACAATATGCAAGCTTTCGAGGCAACTCAGGCCCCTTCTTCTTACATCTTGCCTGAAGAAGGGGCCTGAGTTGCCTCGAAAGCTTGCATATTGTAATCTTTCTAGTTAGCCAATAAAAGGTGTCATTTTGCTTGGCTTTTCTCTACATTGATGATCTACTGTAATGATAGAAATACACATCCATTACTGACATCTAGTGGTCATTATACATATGAATCACAACATACAATATTACAGACTGTAAGCAGCACAACATATCCAACTTAATAAAAGGATAGATAACTGTCTGGGTGTCCGTCCAGTTGCCATTCATTCCAAAAAATAGCACATCACAAACATTTTTAGTAATAAACTGCAATGCTTTTGTCACTCCAATGGTGGTGCATCACAAGCATTTGTAATAATGCACGTTACTACTACAAATGTTTGTGATGTGCCAACTGTTGGAATATAAATGTTATGCAGTTTATTACTACATGCATTACAAAATACATTCAAACAGATAACACTGACGTCTATGTTGCTTACTTAGTTTCAACCGGTCTTAGACAGGTAGCACAGCTAGACAGCATTATAACTTTAAAGCAATACAAAACATATCATTGCAGTATACTTTGCCATAATGTCTTACATGGATTCACGTCATGATAAGTTTAAGATTGTTTGTGCAGAATTACAATTTTACAGATTCAGTATATCAGGCTGTTTGTAGATCTCCTTAAAATGAGTGTCAGTTACGTGTTTGCGTGTACAGTATGTTACAGGGAGAATCAAACAGTATGTTAGCATTACAAGCAGTACGGGATGAAGTTGCAGATTCAGATTCAACAGTTCTTGTTCAGTTTCTCGTAGTGTTACGATGGCTCCGTCTAAAGATCTGTCTTTCTTCTGTCCTCAAAGTGTTGCACCCTGGAGCAACATCTTGAAGAACAATGGCTTCAGATCCAATAGTTTTATTCCTTGACAGTTTTTGGAGATGCTTTGCCGATCTGTCATTGAATCACATCTTGACGGCTTTATCATTAGACGTTGAAGTTTTGAGTATCCTTTATTTTAAATGCTTTTTGATGACTGCAGTTTTTGCAGTGAAAGTACGTAGACCATGTAGCCATGTAACCTCTGCAGATCTAAACATTCTTTTTTCTGTTTGAGCATATTGAGAGTCACACTCCATCATGGACCTGGATGGTTTCAAATGCTTACCTCCTTCCTACCTGAAGTAACACAGCACATGGACCATCTTTAAGAAGCATTCGTAAATACCCAAATCTTCTTAGCTGGATCAAAAAATATAAGTGCAAGTGTGGTGGTCAGCATTGTTTTGAGCTTTTTGCTTAGTCATCCATACACATTTATTTACTTTATGTAGAATTTCTTGCAGATGGGATGTTCTTGCTGACAGGTTAGGAATTATGTTTTCTATAAATGTAATCATCCCCATAATGCAGAGAACGCCTCTTTTATCTGTGGTCCTTGCACTGTTCAGTGTAGCATTGATTTGGTGTTCTTGATCTGGTTGTATGCCTTGAGCTAACAGCTTGTCTCCTAAGAATATGATTTACTGAACAACAAACTGCCATTTGCTTTGTTATGTTTGAGAACATTTTTAATGCTCATTCGCTCATTATGCTCTGGATTGAGGAACCCCAAACTTGCATTCCATCATCCTTTTAATGATCTGTTCCATTGCTCTGTAAGATATCTTTGATGCTGGTACAATTTCATATATCAGTCTACGAAAACTGTATCTGCCAAATGGTGTCTTAAAAGTACGGTATTTGCTGACATTCTCATCTTGCTGTGATTTGGAAAACACACGTGAAGCATCAAACTTTGTAAAATGTTTGGCACTAATTTCTTCTTCCCTCTTAGGAATATGAAAGTGTTGCTGCTTTATGTTCTCATTTCAATCCTTCTGGTCTCTGCATGTTCTTTAATCTCCATTCTTTGTCTTGATACACATCAGGGTGGTGACCTAGTCTCTGGGTTCTTCCACGTTCTTCATTACCTCCAGTGCAGCCATTGTGTCTAGTTCCTTGTTTGGACAATCCCTAAATGATTCGGGAATTTTATGCGGAGCAAGGACTTTTGGATGTGCATTTTCCTTTAACCAAATTTGGTGCATGAATGATAGTGTAACAAGGCCTAGTGTACAAAAGCCTTCAAAATTTGGTTTTGCACCAGTATAAAACTTTAAACATCACTACAGCGCCATGTCCTTGAAGCAGAGGTCTCAATTTGCTGCTTTAACAAGGTTACTTTGATTCTGAGCTTTGTTCACAACTGATAACTCTGTCGTTCTGTGGTTTTAGCCACAGGCCCATTTTCACAGGTGAAGATGCCAATGAAATATGTAATTGTCAACTCGGTCAAATCCATTACTTGAATTGATCTTTCTTAGATTTCTGAAAAGCGTTTGTTTGTTGTGATCAGGAGTGGCGCTCAGGCTGCAGGTAAGCATAGTGCCCTCAGTAGCCTGAACGAGCGGCCCTGGAGGTGCTCATGGGGAGATTGGCTGGACCTGCATTTATGTGCAGACATTTGCTGTTCAGCCGGTTTGCCTGTTAACATTCCGCAGTTTGCAACTAAGACACCTGCACCCACAGGAGGACAAAAATAAGTCTGAGTAGGTGGAAGGGGAGAGCGAGAAAAGGAAACTGGAAGTACAAGGAAAGGAAGAGTCAGGCGTGTGGTGAGGGAGCGAGGAAAACAGTGACCCCCCCCTTGAGCCAGCTGATGCCATAAGGGTGTATGGAAGATGGAGGGTCAGCTCGCTTGTTCTGAAAGATGCCAAAGGATGGTTGGAGACGGAGAGAGAGAGAGAGGGAGGGACTGGCAAGACAGGCAGGAAAAGGGAACCCAATTTTATCTTATAGATTTCATTCTCAAATTTTAACTTTTCTTTTGGATTATTTATTGGGAATGATTGTTATCTCCCACAATGAGTACTTGTTGTTATGGGATTATTTGTTTATTTATTCAAAAAAGGTTGCACTGTGCTTTATTTATTGATGAACCTTTTTGTGTTAGGTGTCCTCATTGACCAGAGTGATGCGAGCTGCAGCCAACCTGGACATCATATCGGTAAAGTGTTCTTTTTGCCACTGCACACTAGGCATTGCTTTGGATTACGCTGTGAACCACAGCACTTCCAACTGAACACTTCATCCCGCTGCTTGACCATCGACATTGTGCATTTAAGATTTTTAGTGTCGCAAGCCACCAAGTTGGTGAGGGGATCCCCCTTGGTGATTCTAGTGCAATTGATGGAGGAGCGACTCACCATAACCCACTCGCAGCCGTGGTTAAACAAAACACTGCAGCAACAGCACCACCATCACTCACAACTGCAACATTCACTGCTATATTAACGAACATTTTCACGTGCTGTTGGCTCTTCCTGACAGACTCCTCCAAGGCCAGCTACAAACATTCTCTGACCTTCTTGTCACTATTGGGTGTTCACATGGGGTTAGGGACAATGGATGGATACAAGCACAATGGCAGAAGCTGCACAAACAGATGCATAAATGTTGCTGTAGTGACTTGGGGGCATAATAATATCCTAGGCTAATCATCATTTTGAATTACTGCTCTAAAAAACTTTCCTCCAAGATGAATGTTTAATAACTCAAAGTTTGCTAGTAGGTGGTCTGTGTTGTTAACTGTAACATGTTGTCAGCCTTGGGTAATGAATATATCGGCTATTCTACAAATAAAAACTGATGCATGATATATTAACCCTTTCGGCCCTGGATTTTCTGTTTTAATGGGAAAATTTACTTTGTGAGATATTCTAACTTTGGGGTGTCTAGGAAGCTCAAAAATGAAAAAAAGATCACTTTTATTACACAATAGCTGCCAAATACTTCAATCTTCTTGAGAAAATAAATTTGAAAGTGGACCTGCTTACTATGTGGTGTGCACAGTCCTGAAGCATCCATTTTTCCCTTCCATGTTTCATGGACTGTATGCCAGTCTCTCCAGTCTGCGCTAATAGTAGCACGTCTGGTTCCAATGGCTGCAAATGTACCTGTGCTGTACTAGTAATAGGGTGTCCGGGCCGAAAGGGTTAATTAAGTTCAGCAACAATTGTTTGTTGTCCCTTTTTTCTTTTGGTCAGCTCTCTGAAGTCTTCAAACCATTTGTTGAATGGCACAGGGTATGCTTCTCCTAAAACAATTAGCTGTTCAAGCAGCACCATATTTAAATAAAACAAAAACCCCGTTTGTCTTTTGGCAGTTAAATGATGGGAAAAGTTGAAAAAAAAAAAAAAATGGAACTTTTGACGAAAGAGTCTCTTGGCTTCTGTAGAGGGAGAAGTTTCCATTGCAGTGTCACTGCAAAACACTGCCCTTCTGGTTTTATTCCAACCTCATACAGTACTTCTAACATGATGAAGGAAGGAAGAAATGACTGGCAGTTTTAAAAAGTTCCCATGCTGTCTGCTACTCCTACATTTGTGGATAAAGTCGGTCACGCTGCAGTACATACAGCAAGTCCTCTTCTTACTCGTAAGTTAAGTGTTCTGCACCAGGGTCTTCTCTGTGTTTGGGTCCTTCAATTCAGTGCAGTGCATACTATTGTAGCAGAATTATAAAAAGAGCCAAGAGCACAGCTGAAAGCTGGGAGGTCCTGACTCTCCTGTGCCTCAAGCAGCACCCTGTGGTCTACCTCGCTTGTGAATTCCTTGTAAACAGACAAATGATTCAAGTGTAAATCTCTATGGACTCGAACAATAGCCATCAAGATAACACCAAGGGCAGAGTAAACCCCTGACAAATACCTTTATTTCCTCAACCACTACTGTATAGGTGTTTTGATGATAGAACATGATCCATAAAAATATACGGTAATGTGCTCAAAATTAATCAATTCTGATTTAATGCCAGTATGAGTTTCATGTATTACTTTGATTAGCTGTCATGCAGTATTGGGGCAGCTTTACTCATTTTATTTTGGACAATATAAATTACAAAGATGACTGCAACATATTGAAGCCTAGAATCATATTTTATAATACACATAATAGCCTTATAATGTAATTGTGTGTTTTCATCAATCTGGTATGAAAGTCCAGGATCTTAAACGTAGGTGGCATACACATCTGCACACTTCAATGCCCAACCATTTTCTGTTTGTTAAGTTTAACAAAATAAATAAATACAACCATGAAGTCATAGAGTTAGGTCCATAAATATTTGGACAGAGACAACTTTTTTCTAATTTTGGTTCTGTACATTACCACAATGAATTTTAAATGAAACAACTCAGATGCAGTTGAAGTGCAGACTTTCAGCTTTAATTCAGTGGGGTGAACAAAACGATTTAAAAAATGCTTTAGTTGCCGCACATTTTTATGCACACAATCCCTTCATTTCAGGGGCTCAAAAGTAATTGGACAAATTAAATAACTGGAAATAAAATGTTCATTTCTAATACTTGGTTGAAAACCCTTTGCTGGCAATGAAAGCCTGAAGTCTTGAACTCATGGACATCACCAGATGCTGGGTTTCCTCCTTTTTAATGCTCTGCCAGGCCTTTACTGCAGCGGCTTTCAGTTGCTGTTTGTTTGTGGGCCTTTCTGTCTGAAGTTTAGTCTTCAACAAGTGAAATGCATGCTCAATTGGGTTAAGATCAGGTGACTGACTTGGCCATTCAAGAATTCCCAACTTCTTTGCTTTAATAAACTCCTGGGTTGCTTTGGCTGTATGTTTTGGGTCATTGTCCATCTGTATCATGAAACTCCGCCCATTCAATTTGACTGCATTTAGCTGGATTTGAGCAGACAGTATGTCTCTGAACACCTCAGAATTCATTCGGCTGCTTCTGTCCTGTGTCACATCATCAATAAACACTAGTGTCCCAGTGCCACTGGCAGCCATGCACGCCCAAGCCATCACACTGCCTCCACCGTGTTTTACAGATGATGTGGTATGCTTTGGATAATGAGCTGTTCCACGCCTTCTCCATACTTTTTTCTTGCCATCATTCTGGTAGAGGTTGATCTTGGTTTCATCTGTCCAAAGAATGTTTTTCCAGAACTGTGTTGGCTTTTTTAGATGTTCTTTAGCAAAGTCCAATCTAGCCTTTCTATTCTTGAGGCTTATGAGTGGCTTGCACATTGCAGTGCACCCTCTGTATTTACTTTCATGCCATCTTCTCTTTATGGTAGACTTGGATATCGATACGCCTACCCCCTGGAGAGTGTTGTTCACTTGGTTGGCTGTTGTGAAGGAGTTTCTCTTCACCATGGAAATGATTCTGAGATCATCCACCACTGTTCTCTTCCGTGGACGTCCAGGTCTTTTTGCGTTGCTGAGTTCACCAGTGCTTGCTTTCTTTCTCAGGATGTACCAAACTGTAAATTTTGCCACTTGTAATATTGTAGCAATTTCTCAGATGGGTTTTTTCAGATTTCGCAGCTTAAGGATGGCTTCTTTCACCTGCATGGAGAGCTCCTTTGACCGCATGTTGTCTGTTCACAGCAAAATCTTCCACATGCAAGCACCACACCTCAAATCAACTCCAGGCCTTTTATCTGCTTAATTGATAATGCCATAACGACGGACTTGCCCACACCTGCCCATGAAATGGCCTTTGAGTCAATTGTCCAATTACTTTTGAGCCCCTGAAATGAAGGGAGTGTGTTAAATGCTTTAGTTGCCTCACATTTTTATGCAATCGTTTTGTTCACCCCGCTGAATTAAAGCTGAAAGTCTGCACTTCAACTGCATCTGAGTTGTTTCATTTAAAATTCATTGTGGTAATGTACAGAACCAAAATTAGAAAAAAGTTAGCTCTGTCCAAATATTTGCTTATTTGTATATGCAGTTCTGGTTCATTCATTAATATTTTTAAGTCCTTAAATCCTAATTGATTTATTTGGCCTTAAATTAAGCCAAGTGGGCACAAATTCAGACTTTAATCCTTTCTATTCCATCACAATGTTGTGTCCGTCGGCCATGGGCTCCTCTAATCACAGACTCTTACAAAGCAGGTCTGGGCAAGGGACAGCACCCACACATTTTCAATATGGACTTCTGAAGTCAGAGGCAGCATTAAGATATGTTTCAGTCTAGTAAGATCAGCAAGACTCCGAACATGTGCATGTGAAGTACACAGTGGTGGTGATGGAAGGATGGTTCAGCTCATGCTAGAGTGGTCTCCCACAGTAGAATACTGTCAAAAGATCCACATGGAAGAGCTGACAGAAGGGAACCATTTCTACAAAGTTATGAAATCATTGTCTGAATATGCAAGACAATGCTTAAACAATTCAAATTTCTTGGAACAAATTTTTTTAAAAAGTGCACTTTTGGGTATAAGGTACAAGGTGGAACAAAATGGATGAAGCATTCAAGGAAAGACTTTGCCAAACTTTAACCACAGAGTGACACAGAAATATTGTGCAGGAAGAAGCAAGGATAATTTGATAAAAATCAACAAACCTTGGAAGCAAATGTCCCAAAGCCAAAGAAGAAGCCGAAACAAAAAACCACAGAATACACAAAGAAACAAAAGACTGAGGCTTTGGAATGGCCTTCATTGTCTGTGGACTTCAACAATCTGTTAGCTCTCACCACATGCAAGAGATCAAGGAATGTTTCAAAGACAGTACAACCGTTAAGCCATCGAGTAGCAGAGGGGATTTTGCAGCAAAGGTGATTTTTAGTTGGCTGTTAAAAAATAAAATAAAATTTCAAGCTGTATTACCAGTTACTGACTCAAGCGTTTTCATTTTGTTTCATTTCTGGATATTTTTCAATTTGTGTCACATTTCAGGATGTCCCCTCCAAAAGTGTTATCTTCGTTATTTAATAATTTGCTGAATTATATCATGGAATTTGACCAAGGCATTACATTTTGTATCTGTTCATTCATCTATTATCAAACCATCTTACTGCCATATAGCGGTTGGTAGTTCTGAAACCGTACCCTACACTATTTGCTCACCAACTTATGGAAGCACAGTTGATGTTCAGGTTTTGACTTTGTGTACACAGGACAACACAGTATAAAAAAGTGTGTTGTTGAAAGACTAGGCATGGAGGCAGTAGGTGCTATACTGGGGTGGTTTGGGCATTTGGAGCAAACAGCAGAAGCAGATCAGTGGAGAAACTGCACCAGAAGGAACTGGAGGTGGGTTTGAGGCCTTGAGGGAGGTTGAAGAAGAGTAGGTGTCAGATGATATGAAAAGAATGGATCACCTTTGAGAGTGGAGGAAAAAAACTTTTTGGAGACGATCAGCTAACCGTACTAAACCCATCAAACGGCTGTGAACAGGGTGGTAATGTATATACGAGTTTATTGTACACATTTGTTTTTCTCCAAAATCTAGTTATCAACCACACCATTAAACTTTATGATTTAATGTCACCGTTTCTGTCCCACCAATGGTTTTTAGCACAACTCAGCCCAGGCTCCACTGTTTTACACTGCTGCATAGTCTTATGTGAATTTTAACTCCAGCCTTGGGTTTCTGCTCAAGTACTCCACTAGAAACTAGAAAGGAACCAAAATGACCTTCTGAGTTTGAACATAAAAACGCCAACGAAACAACTCAAACTTTTAAACCTTATACACAGAAACAAGTGTTAGAGGGTCTGCTTTAAAAATACTTGGGTCACTGACTTGAGTGCAATCCAGACTGTGTGCTGTGGATTTTTTTTAAGATTATTACAGTTTCCTCCAAGTGCTACAGCCACCGCAAGAAGTCATGAGACATGCTATTTATAATTTAACATTAAGTAGTTACTCATTACTATTAAAAATATACTAGTAATAATTAAAATGGTTCACTATAGTAGTGATGATTACCAGAATTATGTGATTGAGGACAAAGTTACACACTTTTATAAAAACACAAAGCAGACCATGCTTGACAAATCTGTAAGCTGGCCCCTCTGCTTAAACACACAATTCACATGTTCCCGTCACACATTTATCATCGATATTCTGTCTTGCTTATGTGTACACAACTGTCCGTCCACTTTCAATTCTGCTTACACAGTCCAGCAGCGACTAACCCAATAGAACTGCACAAGACACTGACACCACTCCTTGGTCAAGTCCTGTAGCTTTTAAAATAGATAACACCACGTCCATTTTCCCCAGAAATGTAGACAATGTAAGGGGTCTTTCTCTCATAGTTTTTGGTGTTACTGAATACTCTAAGAATAATCAAAAGTCATCACATTTTTACAAAACAGATTATTTAGGCAAAACATGATATGCAAAGAGGAATACAGAACTATAAAATGAACAATTCATGCAAACATGGTTTATTTGGATTGAACAATATAGAAATTTTGACTATTTCTTTTAAGTGCACTTTTATAACGATTTACTCATCTTTCTTCTGGATGACATAATAGTAATATAAAAATGCAATCAAAATATTTTATTTGTTTAAGGAATGATGCATTTTAGTTGCAGAGCTATTTCGGCTTATATATAAATCATATGCACAACTTCTATACAAATATGCAAGCTGAAGTAACTAGAAAGAGAAAGACACTCCCAATAGACAATGATCTGCAATTATTCCACTGTGGCCAAAGCCAGTAACAACTAAACAAAGTGTAAATAATTGATACAAAGTATGTGAATAAAAATACAGGTTACATATTGCAAGAATCCCACACCATGATATTATTTTCTGATTATTATAAGAAATAAATTTGTAGAAAATAGATATTCCTTCAATTCTATGTCCTTTTTTACAGGACTATAAACAACCTTTAACTTTAAAAAGCATTGAAAAGTATGCTTTATTTACTTTCTCAGTCTTAGGCCAAGTATTTATGCAATTACTGCAGAAAATCTTATTTTCAACGGGTTCTCATGAGCCATAGTGATCCTAAAAGACAGAAAAAAAGAGAAATTAATGGAGAAACAAAAGTTGAACTAGAAAGTAAACCCCCCATTTGTGTTTATTTTGCCTGTACATATCAAAAAGCTGCAAGGGCACCAGCAATGGCGTATGTAGCTTTCTCCAGACACATGCTAAAGGAAACCTTAATCAAGTTCTAATTCCTAGTCATTCGGTACCAGTCACCTAGTCAGAGAACCTGCATACGCTGTGCCCAAATGCATGCACATCATATTATATTTGACAGCTTGACCTCTAAATCAGTTTAAAACCAAAGAACTGCCAGCTTAAGGTGAGTTATAGTTGCAGGTTTACAAGCAGAAGTCATTAACCTGATATGCCAACGTGCAATTCCCATAGTAGGCAGATCGTCCAACTTGGCAACTTTCCCTGAAATGCTTTTATCTGCACCACAAACCCCTCCCCTGACATACTTTAGTAACTACAAAAGGAGGGGAAGTGTGTGTGTGTGTGTGTGTGTGTGTATAATCTTGGCGTGGGATGGATAGATACTTTATTGAAAGTCAAATTCTGCAGAAGGTCCTACATATCAGAATAAAACAAACCACACCCCAATATAAAAACTGCTAGATCATAGACAGCTGCTGTTGTCAACAACCAGCTTATAGAGAAACAGATAATATAGACATATTGTTGAACTACAATAAATTACATTGGAGGAATATACAGTACTACACAAGAAGTGTGACCTTAGTCAAGGTTTAACTAAACCAGAAGCTTTGTTACAAAGCAAGAAAGCCTGTCCTTTACAGTAATAATGAAAATACTGTTCTAAACATACCTGAATAGAAGTCATAACTCCATTAGCCAGTACAGACAGTCTCCCTGCCACTGATTTGACTCCTTGTTTGAGCTGACTCATATCAGGAGCAGAAGGCATAACATTGGTGAAGCTGTATTTCCCTGGAAAATAAACAAAATTGAAGGGAAAGCAAATGGTCAATGTAGAAAGGGTTGCTAGCCATAGGCCTTTATTATAGACAATAAAGTAAATAGAGGCAATGCATCAAGATTTTTTTTTTTATTCTAGAATGTTTTGAGATTATACAGTGCATCCAGGAAAGTATTCACCGCGCATCACTTTTTCCACATTTTGTTATGTTACAGCCTTATTCCAAAATGGATTAAATTCATTTTTTTCCTCAGAATTCTACACACAACACCCCACAATGACAACATGAAAAAAAAATTTACTTGAGATTTTTGCAAATTTATTAAAAATCAAAAAATTGAGAAAGCACATGTATGTAAGTATTCACAGCCTTTGCCATGAAGCTCAAAATTCAGCTCAGATGCATCCTGTTTCCCCTGATCATCCTTGAGATGTTTCTGCAGCTTATTTAGAGTCCACCTGTGGTAAATTCAGTTGATTGGACATGATTTGTAAAGCCACCCACCTGTCTATATAAGGTCCCACAGTTGACAGTTCATGTCCGAGCACAAACCAAGCATTAAGTCAAAGGAATTGTCTGAAGACCTCCGAGACAGGATTGTCTCGAGGCACAAATCTGAGAAAGGTTACAGAAAAAGTTCTGCTGCTTTGAAGGTCCCAATGAGCACAGTGGCCTCCATCATCCATAAGTGGATGAAGTTCGAAACCACCAGGACTCTTCCTAGAGCTGGCCGGCCGTCTAAACTGAGTGATCGGGAGAGAAGGGCCTTAGTCAGGGAGGTGACCAAGAACCCGATAGTCACTCTGTCAGAGCTCCAGAGGTCCTCTGTGGAGAGAGGAGAACCTTCCAGAAGGACAACCATTTCTGCAGCAATCCACCAATCAGGCCTGTATGGTAGAGTGGCCAGACGGAAGCCACTCCTTAGTAAAAGGCACATGGCAGCCCGCCTGGAGTTTGCCAAAAGGCACCTGAAGGACACTCACACCATGAGAAAGAAAATTCTCTGGTCTGATGAGACAAAGATTGAACTCTTTGGTGTGAATGCCAGGTGTCACGTTTGGAGGAAACCAGGCACCGCTCATCACCAGGCCAATACCATCCCTACAGTGAAGCATGGTGGTGGCAGCATCATGCTATGGGGATGTTTTTCAGTGGCAGGAACTGGGAGACTAGTCAGGATAAAGGGAAAGATGACTGCAGCAATGTACAGAGACATCCTGGATGAAAACCTGCTCCAGAGCGCTCTTGACCTCAGACTGGGGCAACGGTTCATCTTTCAGCAGGACAACGACCCTAAGCACACAGCCAAGATATCAAAGGAGTGGCTTCAGGACAACTCTGTGAATGTCCTTGAGTGGCCCAGCCAGAGCCTAGACTTGAATCCGACTGAACATCTCTGGAGAGATCTTAAAATGGCTGTGCACCGACGCTTCCCATCCAACCTGATGGAGCTTGAGAAGTGCTGCAAAGAGGACTGGGCGAAACTGGCCAAGGATAGGTGTGCCAAGCTTGTGGCATCATATTCAAAAAGACTTGAGGCTGTAATTGCTGCCAAAGGTGCATCGACAAAGTATTGAGCAAAGGCTGTGAATACTTATGTACATGGGATTTCAGTTTTTTTTATTTTTTAATAAATTTGCAAAAACCTCAAACTTTTTTCACATAGTCATTATGGGTGTTGTGTGTAGAATTCTGAGGAGTAAAATAGGTTTAATCCATTTTGGAATAAGGCTGTAACATAACAAAATGTGAAAAAAGTGATGCGCTATGAATACTTTCCGGATGCACTGTAGCTCTCAGATTTCTAAGATTCAAGAACATCCTGATGATATCTTGGTCTGAAATTTTTATAAGCTACAAACACTGACTACTAAGAAATATTTAAGGCTTTTAATAGTGGCTATAAAAAATTTCAACAGCATTAAATTTTTTGAACAGTGTAAAACCAATATACAGTTCTTTTTATTTCAGCATGTACTTATACATTAACACACAATGTTAATGTGTTTATTTATAAAAATAAATAAAAGAAACAAATTTAAAATGTCTTAAATGTATGCAGTATGTATCCCTACAACTGAAAGAAACCACTCTTACAACTTGTTTTGCCTTTTGTCTTTTGTTTTTTAAATGTGTCGATCAGCACAAGCAGCATGCAACCTGCTTATCCCATCCCTCACGGCCATAGCTCAAGTCGGACAAAAAGTTTTCCCAGCTCAAGTCTGTTTATCTGGGTGTGAGGTGCCTGGAGTTGTATAGGGTAAATAATAGAACGTTATTTGGAACACATGCATTTCATGTGTGTTCCGTGTCTACAACAATCTGGGTAAATGTAGGATGATAGGAAATGTTGCACATAACTAAAACAAACTTTTTTCATGTTATAGTACTAATGACAGAATTTTGACATGAAGTGTATAATGTGTGAAGACTGAAGTCCAAATATCAAATAAACATTTTCACAAAAGGTACAACCAAAACAAGTGTGCTTTTATTCAAGAATATAACCGATATAAAAACAAATCGGGTTAGGGCATAATGCCGACACAACCGCTTGGATGGTGCAGAGGTAAGAACTGCGGACTCAAAATCAAGAGGTTGCAAGTTTGATACCGGGCCCTTCCTAGATTTACCGTTTTGAGTAGTGAGCTGCCTCTTATTGTTACTATTATAGAATAAAAAACATACATTTGATTTATTTGAGTTTGTAACAGTCTGTGTAAATTTATGGCACTTGTAAAAGTTAGCGTTTTTTATTATTATTCAGTTTTATTCTCTTAGTGACATTCATGCTCCCCCCCATCTGACACTGCTAGTTTTCAAATAAAGACTTGCTATAACAGAGGAGAACTCTGATGAGGATGAGAGTTCTACATTGAAGAAAGAGAACAGAGGCCTTCCCTGCAAGAAACATACACTCACATAAGAACAATGCAGCTGCACCAGGTGTAAAAGTGAAAGATGGCACAGCAAGAGGTTGGGCATCATCCTGCCAGTCAATGTGCCACATGCATGTCCTTCAACGAAACAGCATGGTTTACAGAGCTTGCCATGGTATCGTGCAAAGTCCTGTTTGTGATTATGTTTTGCGATGGTCTTTATATGAAAAACATATATTACTTATAGAAAAGCCATATCGAATGTTATTGACCTATTTATACTTTGATTTATGTACTTCTAACAGCATAAAGTCACAAGTAGAATGCAGAGTTTCCCCGTGTTTGATCGACACGGGCATACTCACAAAGTACATGTACAATGCTGCTTAAGTATGCAAATGACTTTAGCTGCATGTGGAAGGTCCTGTCACACTTTACCAAACTGTTACTACGGTTCTGCCTTTGTCCAGAAATGGCTCCATAGACTTTCTGAGACTAAGGTCATAAAGCTTTTCTCCCATGGGACAACTGGGATCTTTTCCTGAATAAGGAGTGGTATTGCACATGTACTTTGTCAGCACGTCCTTCAGACTGAGAGAATAAAACTGAATAAAAAATGTTAACTTTTACATTTCATTCAGGCATTCATTATCCAACCCGCTATATCCTG
This sequence comes from Erpetoichthys calabaricus, assembly GCF_900747795.2. Classification (NCBI taxonomy): domain Eukaryota; kingdom Metazoa; phylum Chordata; class Cladistia; order Polypteriformes; family Polypteridae; genus Erpetoichthys; species Erpetoichthys calabaricus. Next base: position 294,335,407 of record NC_041394.2, read on the forward strand.
ACACAGGGTTACGGGGGTCTGCCGGAGCCAATTCCAGCTAACACTGTTGCTGGTATTGAAAATGCACTGTTGTTTAAAAAACAAAGTCCAACTTCCAAAAATGATTGGTCAACTAAGTTTCTTTTTAAGTGTCAAAACTTGCATTTGCATACTTGTGATATGTCATGAGGGAACAAGCCAAGAGGTCTCTTAACTTAAAATATTTCCCAGTGATAGGTATTTTTGGTATTATTTTGTCTACCCATTTTGCTAGTTTTAATCATCGCTTGATGATGTATTTAGCCATGCAGACTGCTTATCCACATATGCATGTCAGTGCCTGACATTCTGCGCAGATGTATGAGGATTTTTCAGACTAAATGGAGGCAAGTGGAATAGAAATTGTTCTCCCTTGATTCACCAATATTTTAAAATGCATCTTCCAGTTATAAAGAGAAACTGCACAGGTCTTTAAAAATCCTATATAAGCATGCTGGGTTGTACACTAAGCGATTTAAGCATGTGAAGCAAAGTGTTCAGAAAACAGACGTTTGCTTTGTTATTGCATTTCTTTATGACGCCAAGGTCATCTTGTTCAGTATGGCTATTTTGTACAGTGAACCGATTTAATGACAGCTCACAGTAAGGAGATTTTAGTTGATGGATAGTACAGTCTGTTTCATTTACACTTGTCAACTGTTATTATTTATTTTCAGTTTGGCAATTTGCTCAAACCTTCCTCCAATTAGGAGGTTCAAGAGGCATATACACGAACAGGTTTAATGGATAAAGTATATAGATTAACCATTCAAGCCAAAGCAAATCAACCCTAAACAAAAGGTTCTGCTGGGCTAGTGTGGCAACATTTTAGAAACTGTGGGTAGTTCTATGGGAAGTGCCAATGCTTCAGAATTTATTCAACAGGTGAATGGGTCACTTACTACCATACAAATTTACTAAGTACTCCATCATAAGTCAGCATCACTCAGTGGTTGAGGATCCAAGTGCAAAAATAGCAAAGTAAAAATGTGCATACGTTTCAAATTCACTCTCACAATTAACACATTTTCTTAAATGTTTTTGCACTGCATTGACATTTTCTTCCTTTATCTGTTTTAACTATTTAATATAGCAAAACAACTATTATACAGAGGTAGCAACTCCTATAGCACAAGGTTTATGGTAATACATAATGAATACTATACTTTTCATCTCACCTCTACTAGGAAGTAAACATCAGTGTTCACAAACAAAGTGGTATTTCCTACATTCACAAAAACTGTAGAAGTATTTTTTTCTGCCCAAAACTGACACAATAAAACTACTTTTTTAATGATGCATTGCACAAAATAGAATCAAAACTTAGTTTACTCCTTACCTATCTGTTTCTTTTGATCATCAAAGAGATCTGCTGAGCTTATTGATGAACTCCCAGAAAACCTTTCTAGCTTTGTTTTGGCTTCATACTGTATTAATGCAAAATAAAAACCTTGTCAAACACAAGTTTGTTTTCGCAAGATGAAATTGTGAATTATAGAAAAATATCTACCTTAAATTGTAAAATATTAAAGGTATATACATTATTTTAAAAAAGTGACATTACACAATCATATTATATATAGTTTGTCTTACAGTGGATATAAAAAGTCTATACACCCCTGTCAAAATCACAGATTTTGTGTAATTAAAAAATGAAACCAAGATGAATCCTGTTAGAACTTGCAATCAATACCAAGAAGGTGAAAACAAAATCAGAAAACTTGTTTAGTGAATCATACAAAAAACTTAGTTGCATTAGTGTGCACACCTTTTAAAAATCAACGATGAGGCCACGATCAGAATCAACCAGTCACAACAAGTCTCATCACAAATAAGTTACTATATACCTGAAATCAATTAAACTGGCTCTGACTGAGCTCAGATAAAGTTTGGCTGTTCCTGCAGGATTATTCTGATATCCTCTTGGTTGCAACATACTCCAAAAGCCATTGTCCACAAAGAGCTTTAAAAACATGAATGGGAGCTCACCATTGAAAGGTATCAAAGGACAGGGGTAAAAAAAAAAAAAAAAAAATTATCCAAAGCATTAAACATCCCCATGGACCACGGTGAAGACAGTCATCAACAAGTGGAGAAAATATGCCTCAACAATGACTCTACGAATATCAGGGCGCCCCTCCAAGACTGATGAGAACACAAGAAGAAAACTGGTCAGGGAGATCAAGAGGCCTATAGCAACATTAAAGAAGCTGTAGGATTTCCTGGCAAATACTAGTTGTTCCCTACATATGATAACAGTCAGTCATTTTCTTTTTATGTCTGGGTTGTGAGGTAGAGTAGAAAGACGAAAGCCTTTTCTCACAAAGAAAAACATCCAGGCCTGGCTAAACTTTGCAAAAAGGTAAGCTCAGACTCCTACAATCATGTGGAAAAATGCATTATGGCCTGATGAGACCAAGGTTGTATGTTTGGCACATCATCAAAAGAATACTATACCCATAAGTGAAGCATGGCAGAGGCAGCATCATACTTTGGGGCTGCTTTTCTTCAGCTGGAACTGGGGCTTTTGTCAAGGTGGATAGAATCATGAACAGCTCTAAGTATCAGTCTATTTTGGCACAAAACCTTCAAGCATCACTTCACCTTTCTAAAAGACAACGACCCAAAGCACACATTAAAAATCAATAAAGCACTGGCTTCATCAAAGGAGGATCAATGTTCTGGAATAGCTCAGCCAGAGTCCAGACCTTAATCCAACTGAAAATCTGTAGGGTGACCTAAAGAGAGCTGTGCACAGGAGATGCCCTTGTAATTTGACAGATCTGGATTTTTTCTCCCCCCCCCCTCAAGGTTGGACAATAAACACCAAGTCCAGATCTGTCAAACTGATAGACTCTTACCTCAAAAACACTGAGTACTGTTGTAAAAATCAAAAGGTACTTCAACCAAGTATTAGTTTAGGGAGTGTGCACACTAATGCAACCGGGTTTATGTATTTTTTCTTTTTTCACTAAACTGTTTGATTTTGTGTTCATCTTTTAACTTAGTGTATGTTAGAACACTCTAGACGAGAACATGCCATTCAGCCCTTCTTTGAATAGACTGCAATTTTGCAATAGAGGTGGAAAAAGATCAGACAGGATTTATCTTGGTTTCATTTTTTTTATTACCAAAAATCTGATTTTGACAGGGGTGTGTAGACTTTTTATATTCAATGCAAGTCATATCATAAATATATCTCAGATAAAATGAATTATGAATGAACATAGTAATAATATAATTTACCACCTAAAAACAAGGATGGCTTTCACAGCACACCTGCTTATGTGGTCAAAAAGTTTAGCTTGGTAAAGTTCAGAAATAAACCACGTTGTAGTTGAATTTAACAACGACAAAGAAGGAATTATTTAAATTTGTTCAATTGTAGCAACACTTAAAAAGTGTTAAAAAAAACAATTCTGACATAAAGACAATGTTTTGAGAAACATCAACGTTAATCATGATTCCAAATTACATAAGAAAACATTTTACTACAAGCATTGTGACAGTATAAATTTGGGAATTAGATTTACCATAATTAGTTATAGGAAATAGCACCTCATTAAGATAACTCTTTTTGAAACTGTATTTTAGCCACCTTATGTTGCAAACCAAAATATTATTTAAAATGATAGAAAAAAAACCCCATTTACTTCAGAATCGTCTTGTTTCCCAAAATACATGTCCGATGAAATTGCTTTTGCATTTCCAAACTTTTTTTGGGCATCATCCATAGAACTGGGTTCATGCTCCTGTTTTCGACGTGTTGTTAGTCTGCAGAAGAGTTTCAATTTAAAAATCAACTCTCAGAAACAAGCAACAATCATATATATTTTCTACATTAAACAAAAAAAGTAGATAGGAAATCAACAGACAAGGAAGATCGGACTTGCTCCACAAAAAAATGACACGGATCACAAAACGCAACTAGTTAATGCAAACAGTAGAAGTAGATGATGTAGGAAAAAGGAAATCCAAGAATAAGAAACCTTAATGTAAATTAAGAAAGCACAGCTGAGACAGAGTGGGAGGGAAGTTTAGGCAAAGTTACAAGGGTCCTACTACTCTTAACAGTAGAGTTTATACAAGGAGGAAAAGTGTGAAGATTGGAAAGGAGCACCTTCACAAAAATAAATTGATAAAACTCTTAGGTACACTATTAAATTATTAATAATAACTTACTGGGATAAACACTATAGATATTAAAGGTTTACACAGTCTTGCTGAATATGTTGTTGATGTAAACAGGCCAGACCCTGCAAACACTCAAAAAGATCTTCTAACCAAAAAACGTATCAGTGTAAATCAAATTATTTATAGGAAATTTACCACTAATTGCCAATTCAAATTTGTTTAATGTGTATGTTACCTAATCAGGTACACCATTTTTAATTGTTACGTTTGAAAAAACCATACTTGAGTAGCCAGGTAAGGCATTTTCATGTTCTCATAACAGGAGTGGGGTTAAAAAAAAAAAAAAAAGAAAATGAAGAAAATATTTTATATGATATTCTTCAATTTGATCACATAGGAGAACCGACCTTTAAAATTTTGTTGTATACCATATTTATTTAGTTATATTCACTTATTTGGTTATAACACTGCAATTTAATTCTGCCATCACCTTAAGAAAAGTTTTATTAAAACTACTCTTTAGGTTATATAACTTATTACATTTACATTATTTGACTTTTCATTGGAACTGATCAGGTTATTTTTAAGAAACAGATTTTGTAATGTACTGTAGACTTTGCAAAATGATTCTAAAAAGATTTGTAGCTAGCTAAGTCAAGGTTTAGCAAATGCTAGTCCAAATTGAATTACAAGTAATTTATAAAGAAATGTTACACTAATAGCCATTTATAAAAGTTTTGCAGTAGAGTAGGGGATAAGCTCAGGGATCTGAAGTGCATGTAGGTCATTTGCCTTACCTTCACCCTTGTGCAGCAATTTAACATTTAAATATTCACAAGAGCTGAAACAAAGTTCAAATTTAGAAATGATGTAGTATATCAAGTAATGTATTTTAGTGTTGCGATTACTATGCACAGTTGAACTTCTTGTCCACAAACTCTGAACTTGCACCTAGAAAGAACATACTAAAATGGAATTGGTGGTGTCTGAATTGGAGTAGGCAATTAGATGGCACTGAATACTAATTTTCCTTATCTACACATTTCTTTCATCTTTATCATTTTGCAGGAGGGCTTGAACTTAGTTTAGTCCCATTACCCAGTTCTGAAGGGCCTAAATGGCATGAGGATTATCAGTGCTGTTCTCAGACCACTGTCTAGTTTCTTCTCTTTAAACTGATTCATTCAGAGTAACAAGCAGCGATTTAAAGTATATTTTTAATTTTTGGACAATTGTAAATTAACAGTTAAATTGTAAATGATTGCTTATCCATCCAATTTCTCACCTGCTGAGTCCAATACAGGAGGGTATAGTTTCCTAGATCCTATCCACGAATTGAGAAAAAGTTCAAAAGCACTTATGTTAACACAGCACAATGATGCAGTGTTTCCATTTATTAACTTGTCTCCAGTCAATACTTTGAAGCTTGCATTTCACTCTTTGTATGGTAAAGTGAAAGGCCCACAGCTTACTGTTTCCCTCAGCATGTTTTAGAGTTTTCCAACATAATATTATTACTTGGAACTGAACCTTACAGTATTTGCAATTTTGGTTTTGTATTTTTTCCTTCCACATTTTCAAAATGTAACTTTTTTTTAGGTCATGCATGCAGGTCCTCAGCAACAACAAAGTTCAGCAACCCTCAGATTTAATGATTACTGTGTGCCAAAACAGCAAGCAATATGCAGGTTCTGCTAATGATTAAGATGAACATATATTGTGTAGAACACAGATACTGTAGGTATGAGTATGTATGATGAAAAGGTTTCAACAATTGCCTCTACTCATCAAGAAAAAAAAAAATCAGTAGATTTAATGTGACATACACACCTAAGCAAAGTTTAGCAGCGGTTCAGCAAGTTTAATTAAGGACAATATTAATAAATGTATGCCAATTTTGAAAGATTTTTTGAACAGTTATTTGTAATTTGAATGTTTTTTTCCAGTTTAGAGTAAAACAGAAAACTTATTTCCCACTTTGTTATGGTAGATGTTTGTTTTAATATGTCAAACAAAACATTTTAATAGCATATGTTTAACATTAAGCTATCTTACCATGCCCATAAAAAAGTCATGGTGGTTTTGAGTGATATAGTAACAAAACACAAAGACTGGTGAAACAGTCTGATGTAATGTAATGTAATGCACTTATGTTGATTAATTAGATAATTGAAAATCCAATCGTCTCTCAGAAAAATAACCTTTAAAGACTGTGGTAAGGAAAAAATTAACTGCTATAGAACATATAGGGTGTATGCACTTTATGGAAGGTCCTCTAATAAAACAAAACACTGAATACTGTCAACATGCAAGAAAAACAAATATACAAATATTTAAATATAGTGCACAGTATAAATTCGGTGCCATCACAGGCTAATTTCTAAAAGCATTACAGGGGAATTTTATTTTATTATTGTTTTAAAACATAAAAGGACAGACCCAGCAAAACTGCAAAATTCAAAGGATCAGCAAAAACAGTTTCAGTTTGATATAAACTGATAAGCCCAATAACCTTGTATTTCCCTAATCAAAGTGTCATAAAGCAGTGATGAATTAAGTACCATGCAAGACATTTGTAAATTAAATTTCTTGATAATTTAGCTTTTTTTTTTTCTTCTTTTAATATACATTAGCTCATACAATTTTCTTTCATTTTAAATAAAAGGCTATATCTTGTCCCTTATGCTTCTCCCTGGTAACATTTCTGTCGAAAAAATTATTTCTGTTGTAAAAAAGGAAGTAGGTTTGAATAACAGTGCATGGCCTGTAGTAAAAGTCACGTTTATGTATTCCTTCAACCATCCTTTCTGCCAGCACCAATTATTTTCTCAAGAGTATAGCTTACAGTTATAATTATATAAATATAATTTCATTTGTGCCCTAGGCAATTCACAGGAGCATATGCCTTGACTCTGTAATGTGCTTTATATTGTATTTTATATTGATACTTCCTGCACAGTAAAACGAGGGGACAAGCATTACCTGCTTATGATTTCTGAATAGCTCAGAAAAAGTAAATTTAAAGTGGTAGGAGGAAACAAAAAACAGCCCAGTAATAAAAGGCATGGCTCTTTTCTTCACAGATATTGTAGATGTAAAATGTTAAAAAAGTCAACCAAATAAAAGGCATACAATGGGGCAAAAAAGTATTTAGTCAGCCACCAATTGTGCAAGTTCTCCCACTTAAAAAGATGAGAGGCCTGTAATTTTCATCATAGGTATACCTCAACTATGAGAGACAAAATGAGAAAAAAAAAATCCAGAGAATCACATTGTCTGATTTTGAAGAATTTATTTGCAAATTATGGTGGAAAATAAGTATTTGGTCACCTACAAACAAGCAAGATTTCTGGCTCTCACAGACCTGTAACTTCTTCTGTAAGAGGCTCCTCTGTCCTCCACTTGTTACCTGTATTAATGGCACCTGTTTGAACTCGTTATCAATATAAAAGACACCTGTCCACAACCTCAAATAGTCACACTCCAAACTCCACTATGGCCAAGACCAAAGAGCTGTCAAAGGACACCAGAAACAAAATTGTAGACCTGCACTAGGCTGGGAAGACTGAATCTGCAATAGGTAAGCAGCTTGGTGTGAAGAAATCAACTGTGGGAGCAATTATTAGAAAATGGAAGACATACAAGACCACTGATAATCTCCCTCGATCTGGGGCAACACGCAAGATCTCACCCCGTGGGGTCAAAATGATCAAGAACGGTGAGCAAAAATCCCAGAACCACACGGGGGGACCAAGTGAATGAACTGCAGAGAGCTGGGACCAAAGTAACAAAGGCTACCATCAGTAACACACTACGCCACCAGGGACTCAAATCCTGCAGTGCCAGACATGTCCCCCTGCTTAAGCCAGTACATGTGCAGGCCCGTCTGAAGTTTGCTAGAGAGCATTTGGATGATCCAGAAGAGGATTGGGAGAATGTCATATGGTCAGATGAAACCAAAATAGAACTTTCTGGTAAAAACTCTACTCGTCGTGTTTGGAGGAGAAAGAATGCTGAGTTGCATCCAAAGAAACCCATACCTACTGTAAAGCATGGGGGTGGAAACATCATGCTTTGGGGCTGTTTTTCTGCAAAGGGACCAGGACGACTGATCCGTGTAAAGGAAAGAATGAATGGGGCCATGTATCGTCAGATTTTGAGAAAAACCTCCTTCCATCAGCAAGGGCATTGAAGATGAAACGTGGCTGGGTCTTTCAGCATGACAATGATCCCAAACACACCGCCCTGGTAACGAAGGAGTGGCTTTGTAAGAAGCATTTCAAGGTCCTGGAGTGGCCTAGCCAGTCTCCAGATCTCAACCCATAGAAAATCTTTGGAGGGAGTTGAATGTCCGTGTTGCCCATCGACAGCCCCAAAACATCACTGCTCTAGAGGAGATCTGCATGGAGAAATGGGCCAAAATACCAGCAACAATGTGTGAAAACCTTGTGAAGGCTTACAGAAAACGTTTGACCTCTGTCATTGCCAACAAAGGGTATATAACAAAGTGTTGAGATGAACTTTTGTTATTGACCAAATACTTTTTTCCACCATAATTTGCAAATAAATTCTTCAAAAATCAGACAATGTCATTTTCTGGGGTTTTTTTTCCTCAGTTTGTCTCTCATAGTTGAGGTATACCTATGATGAAAATTACAGGCCTCTCTCATCTTTTTAAGTGGGAGAACTTGCACAATTGGTGGCTGACTAAATACTTTTTTGCCCCACTGTATGGGAAAAAGATTTTTTTTAAATGAACTCAGAAAAAGTAAAAAAAAAAAAAAAATGCTTAACCAATAGCAGTAATATGGCAATTTGTTTTAAGTACAAAAAGCTATTTTTCCAGGAGATTTAAAATATCCTAAAATAATTAATTTTTATTACTTTGTGATTCAGAAATACTATTTCCAAATATTTTAAATATTCTATTATATGAAACAAAACATATCAATTAACAGAATACCTTTCATCAAATGATGACATTTTTGCACTAACAATGGTCTCTGGTTCTGGTTGGCTGGTCTCTTTCCAAGAAGCATCACTGTTGTCTTCCCATTTGGAAAAAAAACTACTTGAGTCAGAGTCACCATAGTACCTTGAAATTAGAACCATACAGAAATCCATCAGTTAAGATAGAATCAATTTGTTAAAGTTTGTTTAGATAGAGATAGAGATAGACAGACAGACAGACGAGATATATATACATTTTTTCCTTGATTTAAACCTCTGCTCCATATTTTAAAGTTATAAATCAAACTATTTAGACAGGATTAAATTGCATATTGTACACTTTCTTTTAAGGGTATTTGCATATATTTTGCTCACGCCATGTTAAAACTACGAACATATTCATATTTGTCATATTTGGTACTTTGTTGCATATCCCTTGCATGCAATCACTGCTTGAAGTCTGATTCATAGAAATCAACTGGTGTTGAGGAACTTCTCTGGTGATGCTCTGCCAAGCCTCTAATGCAGCCATCTTCAGGTACTTCTTGTTCTGTGGGCTTGTCCTCTTATGGAAGGCATGAATTTAACTTTGGAAAAACTCCTGTTATGCCTTAGCAGTATTTCTGGGATCATTATCTTATTGTAGCATGAAAATGAGGCTAGAAGCACTTACTGGAACTGCAGCTGATAACATGTTTCTGTACACCTCAGAATTGACTGTGCCACTGTCATCAGCAGTTCCTTCATCAATGAAGATAAGTGTGCCAGTACCTGTGGCAGACACACATGCCCAAGCCATAAGGCCTCCACCACCATGTTTAACAGATGAGGTGGTATGCTTTGGATCTTGGGCAGTTAATTTTTGTCTCCAGACTTTACTCTTGCCATCATTCTCATATAGGTTCATTTTTGTCTTGTCTCGCCACAAGACCTTTTTCCAAAATTCTGAAGGATCTTTTAAGTACTTTTTTGCCAACTATAATCTGGCCATCCTGTTTTTCTCGCTAACTAGTGATTTGCATCTTGCATTGTGGCCTTTATTTTTGTTTGTTGCCTTTGCATTTCTGTTCATGAAGTCTTTGATAGTAGTCTGACACACACACACCTGCCTGCCTCCTGAAGACCATTTCCGATCTGTTGGATGGGCATTTGTGGCTATTTCTTTACCATAGTGAGGATTCTTCTGACATCAGCAGTGGAAGTCTTCTTTGGTCTACCAGTTCCTTTGAAATTGCTGAGCTCACCAGTGTATTCTTTCTTCTTAATGATATTCTAGACTGTTGATTTACAGAATCCTAAGGTTTTACCAAATGTCTCTAATGGTCTTATTCTTGGTTTTCTGCCTCATAATGGCTTCTTTGACTTGCATTGACACAGCTCTTGTTCTCATGTTGAACAATGGCAACTACAGACTCCAAAGGCATTCTGTAGGTAGAGGCAAGCCCAGGTATCTTATGTCTGCACTACTGTAGCAATGAAACACATCTGCGTAACCACAAACACCTGTGACGCCAATTGTCTCAGACATTATGCTGCCCTGAAATGGGAGGGCCACGTACAGTGGGTACGGAAAGTATTCAGACCCCCTTCAATTTTTCACTTTTTGTCATATTGCAGCAATTTGCTAAAATCATTTAAATTAATTTTTTCCCTCATTAATGTACATACAGCACCCCATATTGACAGACAAAAAAAAGAATTTTTGAAATTGTTGCAGATTTATTAAAAAAGAAAAACTGAAATATCACATGGTCCTAAGTATTCAGACCCTTTGCTCAGTATTTAGTAGAAGCACCCTTTTGAGCTAATACAGCCATTAGTCTTCTTGGGAAAGATGAAACAAGTTTTTCACACGCTTTTCACAAGCGGTATGTGTGGAGACGACCAGGCACTGCTCATCACTTGTCCAATACAGTCCCCACAGTGAAGCATGGCGGTGGCAACATCATGCTGTGGGGGTGTTTTTCAGCTGCAGGGACAGGACGACTGGTTGCAATCGAGGGAAAGATGAATGCGGCCAAGTACAGGGATATCCTGGACAAAAACCTTCTCCAGAGTGCTAAGGACCTCAGACTGGGCCGAAGGTTTACCTTCCAACAAGACAATGACCCTAAGCACACATCTAAAATAACGAAGGAGTGGCTTCACAACAACTCTGTGACTGTTCTTGAATGGCCCAGCCAGAGCCCTGACTTAAACCCAATTGAGCATCTCTGGAGAGACCTAAAAATGGCTGTCCACCAACGTTTACCATCCAACCCGACAGAACTGGAGAGGATCTGCAAGGAGGAATGGCAGAGGATCCCCAAATCCAGGTGTGAAAAACTTGTTGCATCTTTCCCAAGAAGATTCATGGCTATATTAGCTCAAAAGGGTGCTTCTACTAAATACTGAGCAAAGGGTCTGAATACTTAGGACCATGTGATATTTCAGTTTTTCTTTTTTAATAAATCTGCAACAATTTCAAAAATTCTTTTTTTTGTCTGTCAATATGGGGTGCTGTGTGTACATTAATGAGGGAAAAATTAATTTAAATGATTTTAGGAAATGGCTGCAATATGACAAAGAGTGAAAAATTGAAGGGGGTCTGAATACTTTCCGTACCCACTGTATATATATATATATATAAAAAAAAAAAAAAAGTGTTGTCATTTCTACATTATGTGATCAAAATGTATGCAAGTATCCTTAAAGTTAAAGTCTGTAATTTTAAGCTGTGGAGCAGAGGGGTAAATCAAGGTGCCAAACATTATGGAGGGCAATGTATGTATTTATTTTTTTAAGTTGCTTTGGATATAGGAGTCGGGTAAATAATTCTACCTGTGAAACTCAGAGCCTCCAGTGACAAAGCATATATAAAAGGTGGCAGTGACTATGTGTTGTGGCCTCTTGCAGGACAGCATAGCCACAGAAATGGATTAACTATTCTGTAAAAAGAGTGAAACCAGTCACACACAACCTTTTTTTTTTTTTTTTTTTTTTTTTTTTTTTTTAAGTGTATTAACTTCCTGCATCTCTAGAAATATGAAATTAGACACATATTGCATAAAGTGCAGGCTTCCCTGCTTTCCCATGGTCTATGTCACTTTGTGTACAAAGAAAATCAGAAACTGTTTACTGAACTAAGGATAAATCCGCCATTTAGTGCCACTGCTGTCGTGTAGGAATTAGAAAGTTCCTTCAACTAAATAATGAGGCTCCATGGAGGAACCAGAGTTTTAAAACAGAAAAGTACGGTCTTTTTCACTGAAAAGAAGGCTGTGAAGTTATACAACCAAAAATATAAATGGGTTGTTTTTGGAATGATGTGCTAATAAGAGACTATGACTTTAAAAATTCCACAATGTTTAATAAAGACACACAGCATTTTGGGAATATTTGGGTGCATAAATTGGTGGAAGGGTAAGAAAGCCTTAAGTCTTATAACTTCAACTGAGTTTTTGCCTTTGAATAAGATTTATTTTTTTAACATTGTTAAATTACATTTAACTAACATATTTTGACTCATCTTAATACTATAAAAGCAAACACAACTCCGGCTCCACAAATATAGCAACCAAAAGGCATGAAAGTGCAGCCCTGGAACCTCACATTCTTGTATTCTATGACAGAGCGAGGAAATACACAAAGACCTTAGAGTAGAACCACTGCTTCACCAGATCTGGAAGAAGCAGATGAGGGGATTTGGGTATGTTGTTCATATACCTCCTGGGATGTTCCCATTAAGATTTAAAAGGTGTGACCCACTGGGAGAAGACCTGGGAACACTGGAGGCATTATATCTGTTGTTTCTGGGAAGGGCTGGTTATTCTTCTGGAAGTTTTACAAGAGGTTACTGTGTATAGGAAGGCCTGATCAGCATTGCTCAATGTTGCTACCACAACCCTCTCCACAAAAAGAACAAAGAAAATGATGCTGATAATAATATAAACTCTAACAGGCTCTACCGGATGAAGATGTGTGTAATAATCTGACATACGATGATTACTTACACATGAAGAGCATAATGTAAAAAATAAATTTTACCTAAATATTTCATTTTTTATTTTAAAGCAATAATCACAAAATCATTTAAAAAGGCTAATATATAAAAACTCCCAAAGCCTAGAGAAATAAGTTAATTTTATCAGAAATAACAATATAACATACTGTTTTGTGCCTGTGTGTGTCCGGAGACAGGACAACATTCTGTTTAGGATTTTAAACTTTTTGTATTTACTTATTACAAATGGTATATTCCAGTACAAAGAAATCATGCATATCTTCAGAAAATGAAAAGATATGGTTTACCTGGATTTAGAACTAAATGATGAATTATCATTTTCCGATTCATCTTCAATATACTTTTTTCTTGAAAGTTTAGACCCAGATGGGAGGTCCTGCTGTATTATCTGCATGTCTGAAACCACGGAATGTGAAACACCACTGAAATGAAAAGCAAAACAATTTTATTAATTTATAGACTTTTGCTCACATTATATTTGTACACGTTACTTCACCCAATTTATAATTTTCTTTCAGAATACATTGATAACTAATGCTACTTACACATTTCTAAATAAACACCACGAAACATTAGAAAATATGAAGCGTTTATCCTTAATACAGTATAGTGCACAAAATTACAAGATGTAGGATGAAACTGAATACATTTGTAATTTTGGTATTCATTTTTTTTGTATTATGGATGCATGGAATACTCCATGCAAGTTTCATAAATGTTCTGTAAAAGATGCATGCACAGTTATGCAAATATAAGCTTTCAAAAATGATTTTAAAACAAACAAGTATCCAAAAGTAGAAACTCAATTTGTGCCATACAATATGGAAAAGAATTCCTTAAAATGTTATATTTAGGACTTTTAAATCTTGATATGTAATTTAACTTCATAATAAATAAGTATGAGATGTAGACAAAAAACCTCTGAGCTGTTGCTGTAATAGAGTGCTTCTGTGCAGAAGAATGTACATGAAAGTAGCAGCTTCAGAATCTTATTTTCGAACAGTACAAGCTTTAAAACTGTATTTGATATTTACAATGGAAGAATACAGTTTTAAATACACAGTAAATTATGATTCATGTTTCTTCAGTTTTGTAATATAAAATTTAGAAAAAAAATTTAAATGAACAGCCACAATTAATTAAGTCTGTGCTAAAAAAGGTAATATCTGAAAGCAAACAAAGTTCTAAACAGATAGGACAGGTTAACCTATTATTTCCATCCATCCATTTTCCAACCCGCTGAATCCGAACACAGGGTCACGGGGGTCTGCTGGAGCCAATCCCAGCCAACACAGGGCACAAGGCAGGAACCAATCCTGGGCAGGGTGCCAACCCACCACAGGACACACACACAAACACACCCACACACCAAGCACACAGTAGGGCCAATTTAGAATCGCCAATCCACCTAACCTGCATATCTTTGGACTGTGGGAGGAAACCGGAGCGCCCGGAGGAAACCCACGCAGACACGGGGAGAACATGCAAACTCCACGCAGGGAGGACCCGGGAAGCGAACCCAGGTCCCCAGGTCTCCCAACTGCGAGGCAGCAGCGCTACCCGCTGCGCCACCGTGCTGCCCAACCTATGATTTACTGCTGTTTAAAACTTATTAAAAAAAAAAAAAAAAATCACTCTATACAGAACTTCCTAATTAAAAATCACAAAGAAATGTGGCTTACAAATTGAAGAAATGTAACTATTGATAGTAATGGCAATAAAATGCACTGATTATCAGTTAAAAAGAAATCTTCCATATGATTCTTTAAATAAATTATACAACATATAAAGCTTGCACTATTTCCTGGCACTATGCCGATTATTCTGTGTTTGCTGATTAAATTTGCAAAGACTGTGTGATGTCTGTGTTTTATTTATTTTATATGATTTCATGTTAGTGATACTGCGGTGGGTTGGCACCCTGCCCAGGATTGGTTCCTGCCTTATGCCCTGTGTTGGCTGGGATTGGCTCCAGCAGACCCCCGTGACCCTGTGTTCGGATTCAGCGGGTTGGATAATGGATGGATGGATGTTAGTGATAGAGATTATATATTATATATATATTTTAAACTGCCCCTCTTCCATTTAAGAATTTATGTTTAAGCTACACAAGAAAAAATCTCATTTATGTGAATACAAGTCTAACCCATGAACTGAATGAGGAGTTACTTCTGTTAACAAGTTTAGAAATATATGAACTACAGGTAAGTTAAAGTAATATGTCATTATATCACCAATCCTGCTTGACTTTAGTTTTCATTATCATGATCTAAAACAAAACATCAAGTTAATCTTAGAACTGATTGTCACCTTCTGTTGCCAAAACCCATTCCCAGCCTTTCCGCCTGCTCCTTTTTCTTGCCTGCCAAATTCTTCAGCTTTTCATTGTCCTTCACTCGTTGTATTTCAAGGTCATGATAAGCTAGTCTCATAGATGTTACCCTGTTTAAAATCAGGAAATGTTATTGTTACCTCCTTTTGCCATTTAGATAGTACAACCTCTACAATTTCTATTATTTATTTGAAAAAATACACCAATTAATTAGCAAAAGAAGAAAATTAACCTAAATGAGATTTTCTTTAATGAGTAATATTGGCTACGTTCATGCTCACACATTGCCCTAGGCCATTAAATTTGCTGGTATGTACTATTACGTGAATGGAATATTCTAGAAAGTAGATGTCTTTTAGTTTTGATTTCTGAATCATCCTAAACACATGTACGTTATTTATTCACATTCTATTCCACCCACTTTCTGTTTAACCTAGTCTCTTGCTGTAAACATGCCTAGCACACTACATAATGGATGCCACATATTTACTAACATGAGAAACCAAGTCTACCAAATGGCCTGTGGCAAATGATGCACTGCTCTCTTATACTACAATGGCACAACTTGCGGACTGCATCATGAGCTTTTAAACCCAGTTATAATACTGAATTTTACCATCCTCCTTTGATTTGTCCTAATGACACTCGTTAGAATACAAAGTAAATTTTTTTATCTAAATTTGGATGTAAGTAAAATTACTTGCTATCACTAGTCTGTATTATAAAATAAACAGATGTAACTTATTTAATAAAACTTATTTCCAATAAAAATTTAAAATTATAAAATTTCAAGTAAATGTTCTGTAAAGTAACTAAATAAACCCTTTTCACTTTATATTAACAATAGACGTTATAGTGAGCTCATTAACCCAATGTACTGACTATACACTATACTTAATTCTGTATATGTGAAATAGGCCATATATTTTAAATCAAACATCAGACAAAGCAATCAATATATTAACTTTTTTGTAGACCTACAGAAACCAAAAGAAAGAAACAATATTCAGTCAGTGCTAGCTTACAAAGTCTCTTCCTTTTCTGCTTTCTGTTTAGTATGTTGTTCTTCATTTTCTCTCAATTTATCCACTGCCTGAGCCCTCTTCTCAATTTCGCTGAAGCTCTGGCAGCTTACTTTCTGGGCTCCAAGACCACCTTTCTTGGCTCCAAGCTATATATAAAAACACAACACCAGTTGCCAATGAAAACATGAACTTGCTCATTACTTAGAAAATTACATTAAAAATAAATGTATATATGTTTAAGTTAGAGGGTTTTAAGGGTGTTCATTGTAAATTCTAATTCTAACATGAAATTCTAATGTGAAAATAATTCTAAGAGTGATAACTCTTTATGGAAATATCTTTATACATATGGAATCTGACATACTCAAGATCTATGATTTCTGTATCACATATTATGCAAGATGTATATCATTAATATCAGCATGCTCTGCAAAAGAATAAAATAAAAGTTATCTTTTACTTCAGTGTTTTGTACTAAATCACAAAACAAGTTTTATTTTTTAAAAATAATACCCAAGAATACTACCGTGTTTCCCCAAAAAGAAGACAGGGTCTTATATTAATTTTTGCTCCAAAAGATGCACAAGGGCTTTTTTTCCAGGGGATATCGTATATTTATTCATGTACAACAATATACATTTATCCAAATACAGTCATGTCATCTTCTGCTGGAATATTGTCGTAATTCTCCACATTCAAACCCTGAATTCCAGCCTGAATTTCTTGCTACTCCAGCCGTTTTTAGGATCCTCCAGAATCGATGTGCCTGCTTCAATGTTTGATGAATGGTTCGATGTGGTGAAGCAAAATGCTGACATACAAATGTATTCATGTTGCTTTTATATTCAAGCGTCGCATATTCCCCAAAGTAATGACATGACAAATTTTAAAAGTCTCACATACAATCTTCTGTTTGGGGATTCGGTGAAGCTACAATGAAGTTAGTGTACGTGTATGCTTGTGTTCACCTTGCAATGATCTGAAGCCCCGTTTGTTTCTGTTTTGCGCTGATGCTGCTGGAATGAGCGCATCTCCGAATTGATGGATGTAATCATTAAACATCCTTTTCAAAGATATTGTGGAAAGGTGTCCTCAGAATTTCATGGATGTTTCGGGCACACGTGTCGCATCTCGTGAAGTATAAACCTGGCTTTAGGCGCCTTACTTTTCAGATGACAATTTTGACTAAGGTTTATTTTTGGGGTAGGGCTTATATTACAGAGCAGCCTGAAAATCATGCTAGGGCTTATTTTCAGAGTAGGTCTTATTTTCGGGGAAACACGGTAATACACTTGTAACATTCACAAAGCTTCTCTATGCCATTCAAATAGTACAGGAACACAGTGTGCGGTTAGAGGAAGTAAATGCAGAGTCACTCTGATCCCAGATGGGGTTCTAGGGCATAAAGTGACAACAGGATGGGATAAAATGCTACTGCACAAACTGAAGTCAAATGATTGCAAAGTCAGGAGGAGAGTGGGTCAGACACTCAGTTGGCAGGAACTAGAGAGATCAAGGTGAAAGAGAGAGAGAAAGAATTAATAGCTGTGTGAAGCTTTGTTTCCTTCCTTCAGTTTATAACGACATGGATATTTAAACACACACAAATCCATGCGTCCAAATTTTTTTCCTTGCTCTCAGTACAGCAAGCAGACATTTAACATTAAAATTAGTACAGTGATGAAAGTAATCTAATCAACAATCCTTCACTGCTGAATTACTGTTACTGCCAGGCAACATCCAGGAAAATAGCACATGATCAAATATAACAGCTTAGTTATCAGCGTTTGTCTAAAAGCAACCAGCTGTCTTGGTGTGGAATATGTCATGTTATTCACAATGACCTGAGAGAAATTATTTACCAGTTTTTAAGCCAAAATAACAAAACTGGTCAGTCGCTAGCTACAGCAGGGGTGATTCATGGCAAGATCATGGCACATTCAAAGCCACTACAGTAAATTAAAATCAGTCATTCTCCTAAGACAGAAATTTCTAGCAACACTACCACCAGTTAAGAATAACTGTGAGCTAAGTATTGCTGAATATTTCCTATCTGATTCAATCAGATTGTCTACAAAGAAATATCCATCTCGGACAATTTAATAATGTTCTCCTCTGTCCCAAAATCCACAGTGAGCCCTTCACTTTATGACATTCAGGACCAGGCTGGGTAGGCTCATGTAAGGTACATATAAACCAGGTTTCTCTAGAATTGAAAACCAAACCTATATCATCATAGCCATTTCCTCAAAAAGTGTTGAGCTTCAAAAACATTGCAACTAAACAAGTAAGATGTGAAACAATGCAGTCTTGAACTAGGCAATGTTGTATTGTTTTTGAATTAAACCAAAATGCAGTCGTGGTTTTGTGTGCAATTTTATTAGGTAAGACTGGTCTTAAAGTTTCATGGTATCCAGAAAGACAGCAAAAAAATACAAGTCTGATTTATCAGACTGATACCACAAAGAAGGCAATAGATACAGATATTAGTCCATAACAAAATTATTGTTTTGTTAATGAAAACTGTAACTAACTAAAATTTTAAGCAGATACATAACTAAAATTAGAGTAGTGAGAAAAAGTGCACATTCGAAAATTAGCTGAAATAAAATTGAGTGGAACAATTAAAAAAAAAAAATAAACACCTGCCAGTAAGCCTTTTAGTAACCAGTGTCCATTCTAAGGTGCAAACAACATTTTCCAACAGCGCTCAAAGAACCAAGTCAGTTAATTTCCCAGCCAAAAATTTACAACACAGGGGCAGCACAATGGCCCTTACCCCAGGAATTATTAAAACTTGACTTGAAAAGCCCAAAGGTAAATCCTTTGAAAATTCACATTATAAAGTGACCCAATTAGATTAGTGTTTCTGATGAATGAGCAGAAGACATTCATTCACAGTTTTCCATTTATTCTCTTTGAAGTAATTTGGTTTGTTAAATATAGCAAAGCAAAACATGAATGGATAGAAAACATTATTTGTTAAAAAAAAAAAAATTAAAGATGTTGCTGGATGGTAGTCATTTTTACAAGTGTAGACTGTCTCACTATAGGAAATTCAATTTTTAAATCAAGTTTGAATTAATTTTAATAATCTATTGGTATATATTGCTCTGTGAAAAAAGATATAGTTAAACTGCTTACATAATTTTATTTTCTTCAATGTCTGGTTACACACCACATTCACTATATCTGTTCAGCTTGATTAATGAATGAATGAATGAATGAACAAATGCACAAACTGATCTGCTCGAGTAGTTTAAAAAATGACACTTCAATAAAAAACATTTTGAAATGCATTCTATAATGATTACAAATTTCATATTAAATATTAATAGATAATAATATTGTATAATATTAAGCCATGCTCACAGGATAATGCAACTAAAATGTTCTGCATACACTATCCCAGCTTTTACTACATTGCTGTTGACCATCCCTACTCTTTCACTAAATCGCTATGCATTTTCTTGGCTATAAAGCTTAATAAGCATGACGGTTATCCACTGCCTAGATAGAACATGAACAATCAGCAAAGAACTGATCATAAATAAGAAATTCCTGTCCAGAATAACATAAGCAAGCACATGATCGATGATGTGGCAGACTTGTCCATAACATTGGCAATCACAAACTTTATATGTTGTGCCCAGTGCTCATTAGTGCCATCTCTCTTTTGGATACCTAGAGCAAAAAGGTGCCCATTTTAGCCTTTTATGGGAATAAACGCAAGTCAGTACAATCCCTTTGCTACACAGGCACACTGTGCACTTCTTAATTGTCATCACATAGTAATATTTTAAGCTAAAATGAAAACTAAAGTGACTTTCTCAAAACAAAAACTAATTGAGGAAAAGTCAACAAAAATAAAAAGCAAACAGAAATGGTCAAAACTGAACTAAAAATAAAACAGGTAAAAATAGTATAGAAATAAAAAGTAAAAAAAAAATGGAACTGGAAAATAAAAGCTCTGTGATCTTTCATACTATTGGTTGATCTGTTGTTGCATTAAGTTTAATTGCTTTATTGATGATTAATTTATGTTTGTAAATCTATCTATTACATCTTTTCAATTGTGACATTCAGCTTTTGTTACCTGCCCTATTACACTTGCTGAACAAACAGGCCCTAGCCTAATGTTACTCAATTATGTTTATCCCTTTTGCAAATTGCTTTGGATAAAGGCAGCTGCCAGGCAAATAAATTTAAATGTAAATGAAATATCCTTTGTGCAGATGAAGACTGCACCTAAAAAAAAGGCATAGCCATTACCAGTTACGACTATTCATGTTCTGAGTACAAGAAGATGGCAAAGCTGTGGGTACCTGGGCATCACAAGCCACAATACAATCCAGGTTATAGAGTATCCAGAATGTGCACTTTACAGTTTCACAGTATGTAAACTGTAAAAAGTGTAAATGGTTTTAGCTTTAAGTTTTGTGTCTTGAGATAACGTGCCAGGTTACCTGGTGGTCTGGCGGCATGCAGGTGGCGAAGAGAAGCCCGTGTGATGCCCTATCCTACAGGTGGATGAAATGAGTACAGCAAGATGGCCATAGGCTTTCAGGTATAAGACGGAGTCCATAATTATCAATAATTATGCCCAGTACATGTGAAGAGGGGACAAGTAAGGTGAGATGCTACTTGCCCTACTGCTTGTGTGCATATTTTCATGGTGCTCTCCATAGCCCTAATAGTGGTAAACTTTGCATTGTTTTGCTGGGGTTCAGCAATTTTCCCATCTCAGTAATTGTTATAATACATTCCCTGCAGAACCAGAGGTGTTCAAATCAAGTTTTGCCCTGGTTACTTGCCATCTGCAACAGTTACTAATGACATATGGATTGGTGTTACGCTTAGATTTTAAGCAAATTATTACAAATAGTGTTTTTTCTTTAATTTACTGTACATGATTTTGTGTTGTCCAGCCATTGGAGTATGGGGTTTATCTTCAGGTTTCCAAATTTTCTTGTGGTGCTAAGAAACTGCACAATGACCCTTTCCAAGCTGCACACATTTGTTGCTAAGCACATTTTCTGCCACATAATTGTTACTGTATCCTTTGTCAGAATGCATGTTGGTGCTCTTTTTCCCCTATGCACCTTTATCATGCCACCATGGCAAATAGCAATATTTTCTGCCACTCAGGTGTACAAAATTTAGTATTATCAGAAAAAAGATTAAAAGAGTGTGCATACTTACAGCCTTTTTGGCATTAGGTGGTTTCTTCTTAATCAGAGATGATGATTCTATTGAAAGGAAACACTTATTCATTATCTGACCATTGAAACACATCTACATTATAGATAACCAAGATCAGAATGCAGAGAAGTGATTCACAAAAAACAGCTGCAAGGTTAAAGCCACACAACTCAAACGTTTATCCTTGTTCTCTAAACTAATTATTTTTTTTAATAAAATTTTGTCAAAAGGGTGGTTTCTGCTTGCATCAAACAGTAGAAGAAATAGTTGATAAACATGATAATTAGTGCTGCCAACTGAACTACCAGAGAGTGAAACATACATGTCGACCTTGTTATGCTTAGAGAGCTTTAGTGAATCTTGTTTATTGATACTTCTCATGAAAATGAGTTAACTGAAACCAGCAGAGTGAACAGTAAAGGGCAGTCCACACACAAACAACTAATATAAAGAACTGGAAATGTTCCATAAAGAGGACTGGTCCAGGATCCCTCAACAAGTGTTCTCAAACCTAGTTAGACATTACAGAAAGAGGCTCCATGCAGTTATTTTTTTGCCAAGAGAGGCTTCACTAAATGCTGTGCCTATAAAAAGTGGCAGGACTTTGAAAAGGCTGTTCAGAGTAGCTTTGTGGAGAGAGAGAAACCACAGTGT
This sequence comes from Erpetoichthys calabaricus, assembly GCF_900747795.2. Taxonomy (NCBI): domain Eukaryota; kingdom Metazoa; phylum Chordata; class Cladistia; order Polypteriformes; family Polypteridae; genus Erpetoichthys; species Erpetoichthys calabaricus. The sequence goes on from NC_041394.2 coordinate 294,357,725, forward strand.
TCAGATGATAGACAGAGACCCGTCTACACAGACTTAAGGCTGTCAAGACTACCGAAGTGCATCTAATAAAAACACATGCAGCCGATTTTTTAAGAGATATGTTTTCAGTTTGACAGTAAAGAGTCTTTATGTGTTGGTCAGAGTCAAGAACAAAAAAATTAAATCCACTATGATTTAGTGTTGTGCAGCAAAAATGTGAAAGCTTCTAAGGGGTGAATAGTTTTTATATCACTGTCTAAATAATGAGTGTACCAGTATTTATGAAACCTATACTTTCAATAAATAAAACTGTACTACTAAAGAAAGGATTTTGCTTGAAAATAAGGCTTACACATGTTTAATCCCCAAATATTTTTTTTTAATAAATTCGCAAACCTTTCTGAAAACGTTTTCATTTTGTCCTTATGTGTTTGAGTGTAGATTGATAAGCAAAATTTACTTATTTATCCATTTAAAATGAAATCGACAACACAATAATGTGTGCAGAAAATGAAGGGATCAGAATACTTTATGAATCCTCTATACCTAATAAGGTAAAGGTGAAACATTAAAATGAAAGCACTAACAAAAGTCTCCCCCAAACATTATATTACAAAATGTGACTTAACATAAGTTGTAGATTCAGAGTTGTGCACATAGGAAGAGGTGCAAATTTGAATAAATTTTTCATCAACATACTGTAAAGCCCATGTCACATTATGCAACATCTACAGCGATTTTCAGTCATAGCCTTCATTTCTATAATCTTGCCAAGTCTGAGGCAGTCAACAGCATGTTCCCATGAAGCAGGTCGTCTAATGTGACATACCCAGTGACTCACTACAACCAGCCTGCAACTTGCTCCAATAAAATTAAACCGGTTTAATTTTGTCTTTAGTCTTATTGGCAGGCGAGCTGACAAGCAAAGAGTGCTTACCTGGAAGTGCAATGCATAGAATGTAGAGACGAGAAATATGAAATATGCATGCTCTGAACCTCGCAAACAGAAGAAATGCTTGTCTCATGTTTAACATTGTAAAACAGAATGGAAAAAAGAAAAAAGGGGTAAAGATGTGGGCTGAAATTGTCAGTAATCGATAATCTTTCATAAAGTGCCGGCTCTGTCAGGCAGCACATTATTGGCTGTTACAAAAAGGGACGAGCATGACCGTACTGGATGTTACGCACTTAAGTGGTAAATGTGACATGGACAGAAATTTTCAATGTGTAAACTGACATGGTTCAGCGTTTGTGTTCACCCCATAACTAGAAATCGTAAAATGTGACATCAGATTTAAATGACCACACCTTTGTGTATTTTTAATTGTCAATGTTCTTAAAACACTGGGCAAATAACCTGCTTAAGGTTAGCAAGCGAGTAAAAATAAAATTTATTTTTGAAAAAAATGGCTAAATTATAAGCTTGAGTCGACTTGCATGTTGCAATCTATGGTAGATCATTTTATCATAATGCAAAACATTCATTTCAACCAAAAGAAAGCCAGCTTTCATTAATTAACATTACAGTATAAATATCATGCATTCCAGAAGTTTTGTGCACATTAAGTTTTACCCTTTTGTGGTAATATCAAGGCAGAACAGTTGGGTAAAAGCTCCCAGACTCAAAGTTTATCCATTTTATGTGTCTGAGACTGGCGTGAAACAAAGAACAAACAACCAACAAATTGCAGCTTACAAAGTTCTATCAGTCACCTTTGCTATGTGTGACTCCTGCAGATAAGGTCACAGAATCAGCTAAAATGGGGAAAAATAAACAGTTTGAGTCAGACAGTTAGATAAAAGTCTGCTGCTTGCTGGAAACACAAATGAGAATGTTGCACTTTATAGATATTCCCATTAAAATACATTAAGAAGGAATCAATGTAAACCACCTGCTGTGAAATAACTAAAAAAAACACTTCAATAACTTTTAGAAATATTGCATCTTTTATATGTGTATTTATAATTTTTTTTACATTACCAAGTGCAGCTTTCGGAGACACACTGAGCAGGTCAACACTTGGTCCCTCACTTTGATCACCTAAACAAAAGAAAACACCACATTAGCCCACATAAAGACAACATTACAAATGAATCACTGAAGTCTCCATACAGTAAATTAGCTTTAATCTCTTCCACTTTGGTTTGTTTTTCTGCAAAGTATATTACATATATTATAACATTAAAAAAAATCTCCACAAAAATATGACACAGAAAAAAGCTTCTCAGGCTCTGAAACATTATTTCTTTTAGTACTTACTTTAATATTCATATATTTGGCCTGTTTGAGGTTCCATGTTAATTGTCAATAGCAAACTTTACTATAAACTTGCTGTATTTGTCAACATGTCATATTCGTAAACACAATGGCCTAGAGAACAGGCCATGAAATATATGCTTAGGACACTGAGCATGGACCTCAGAGGGTGGGAGAAAAAAAAAAAAAATCACAAGCTACAAGTTCAATTTGGCCACATTCAATGGCCTACCATTAACATCAAATATTGCGGAGTTTAGAGATTCATCATTGGTATCGACAGATTCCACAGCAGAGGACTGCAATAATGCTGCTATTTAAATGAAGCATTAGAAACTGACACATTTCAGCAGCCCAGTCATTGATAAAATCGACAGAGTAGAGGTTGTGAACAGTTGTAAAAGGCATTGAACGTGGATTTGGAATTTTTGGGGACATTTCTGTGCTACTTAGTATATCGACGAATTTTTGGGGACATTTCTGTGCTACTTAGTATATCAACAAAATCAATGTTAATTATTTTTTAAAAACTTGTATTTGTAGTGTTTCAGTTTTGATAAAACAACAATCACAACAACAATAATAACAAACCTTCCAAAAGTTGCAGCATAATAAAAGTAAATGATCAACATGGCTATATGACTGCAACTGTTTGCTTTCTCTGCATTGCTAAATACTGATTCAATTCAGAGTATAAGCACCTCACATATCGTCTGACATTGAAACTTGTATTAAAATGTGACAAATATTACTCAGTTGTTCACCACCAGATGACACTACTGATTTGCTCCTGACACAATAAGAAGTTGTCGATAGTTTATTTTCCATTGGAAAAACTCTGATATGTGCATTAAGTGAATTTTGATATTGCATTTTTGCATGCACTGGTGTGGACAAAGTAAACAGGGGTCAATATGTAAATGTTTAAAGATGATTATTATGCTTAGATTTAATTTAATTTCATTATTACATTGGGCCAGTTGGTTAATTTTAGGAGTCTACATTAAATTATGTATACTGCATAATTAATTAAGATTATTGTTTTGCTGTTATTGTCACAGTAAAGATACCCTGTTAAGGTTCTATCCCAATAGGTTGATTTTTCCCATAATTTTCAATCACAGACTTCAATTACATAATCTTAGTGAGTCGGGCGCAGATGCATCATGCTCCCATGACCACCAGTCATGCAGTTTACATACTCAGCAACTCTGACCAGTCTGTGACTCACCTCCACAAAGTCAAACTGGTTTGCTTTTTCCTAAAATCGAATAGATGGGCTTGTGCGTGTGTGAGTTATTAACCAAAAAGCACTGGCCTGAAAGTACAATGCACAGAATTCTGCAATGAGCAACAACAGAAGAGAAACTAGTCTGTCCCATGTCTTGTGTTTGTTGTACAGTATTAAGACAGAATGGGGAAAAAGGGAAAAAAAGGGTGAATTAGTGTAAGCCACCCTAATTTGGGGTATTCATAAGAAATGTAATGATTTGCTTCACTAAATATTTGAAATACTACATGTGTGCTTTAATTTAATGTTTCAAGTTTAAATATTCTCAATTTTAATAGAAATTTGACATTTTTTACCCTGTGATTTACTTTAGTTTGTTCAAAATTCAATCGTTCATATCTAAACCAGTTCCACACAAACAACTTAACATTACAACTAAAATGCATAAAATCAAAAGAGTTTATTTCTACCAACAAAAATATTCAATGAAACAAAAACACAATCAGCCACTATTTACAACCCTCCTATTCTTACGGCCATGTCTCTTTGGTCTTTACACTTTTACTTTTATTTTAAACAACTTGCACTTGCAGAGTCAAGACAGTCGGCAGGAGCTTAACGTGTTGCTATCTGCAGGCTGTGTTCAGCTCCAGCATAGCAGACAAACTCACCATCCTGCACACAATTGAGCTCATGGCTCCATCACCATCCAAACTGAAAAGTGCTCCAGATCCCCTTGACACCCAATTTTGATCCCCAATCCCAGGCCCTTAGCAATGCTGCTTAGCATCAAAAGCAGTCTCAGGGGCTGAGGGAGCTCTTCTGTGCCCGCACCAACTGCCTCAACTAAGGTGTTTGCTTGACTGTCAGTATTGCCCAGCTCAATCTACGAGGACCATTTCTAAAGAAACACATACCAAAATATTACAGTCATGATCAAGATAAAATGACACACCACACACCTATATGTTTCCCATTTTTTCAAAATCTTGTGAAAAACAGTAGATTTGAATACTCATACTATTAGGGGGTGAAACCCTGATGTTGGTTGATGTGGCATGCACAACTTCTGATCATTTCACCTGAAGATGTCTATTGGTTTACTCTATATCATAAGGGTGTAAATCCCTGCAAAAAAATGTGGTACAAAAAAATGGCTTGAAAAGTTTTTTTTCCACTCTAGAAAGCAACAAATAGGTGGGTGTGGGCTCAAAAAGCTTGACATCTGTCATGGTCAAACATCAATATGCATCGAACAGTTAATAATGATATGTGAGTGAGTCGTCGGACAAAAAACACTGAAATGGTTTCAAAGCGTTAATAAGTAATTCATATGAACATAGAAGAGGAGTGAAATTGTGAAGCATTTATACAGGCACTGCTGAATTCAGACAGCGTGTTAATTGGCTGTCATAATATGGCGAGCTTGCAAAACTTTGAAAATTTTTAATTGGGCTGAAAAGATGTCACAGAGTGGTGCAATTTTTCACTCCCTGCAATTAGCAGTCATGTAATCTGACATCCTCAATGCATTAAGCTCAAGTAAGAGTAAGTTTAACATCCCTTCTGACTGACAGTCGAATACTGTGCTGCCAGGCATTTTAGGTACAGAGCAGCCTCTAAAAATTTAAACCACACTGCAGCTGAATTCAAATTTTATTCATTCATGTCACACAAATGTCATCTTTACAATAAATAAATACCCTGTAAGCACCAGAATTTACATCGGGGATGGAAATTTATTTTAGTCTTGGTTAATCTTACTGGTGAGGCTGTTCATATTACTTTTAACTGAAGGTTGTAAGATTTCTGACATTTTTGCATTACCTTAGCCTCATCAGAATTTACATGTATCTTTGGAAAGAGTGGCTGGATGACCTGATGGCCATAGGTGGACAGATTATGACCTGCCTGTTTTAATGCTAATGACCATGTGTTATTTTTTTTCTATTGTCTGTATAGAATGAGATTTTTGGTTTTCTCTTCTTAATTGCAATCTGCTCTCAAATTAATATATTGTTTATATATTGTGGCATGCCACTGGGGGTGGTACCCAGCCGGGACACCCGAGAGCCTCCAGACCACGAGGGGACGACCGCCCTGGTTGCGTTGGGGACCACCGGTGCAGGGCTTGGAAGCCCAACCCTGTAGGGGCTCATGGTCACCACCAGGGGGCGCCCCGGTGCCTGGAGAGCCCTGGACCTCAGCACTTCCGCCACACCTGGAAGTGCTTTGGGGGGGAGAAGAACAGGGACACCTGGAGGGGTCCACACAGGGGAGTGTCGGGAAGCACCTGGAGCCCATCCGGGCGTGCATAAAAGGGGCTGCCTCCCTGCAGACAGAGACTGGAGTTGGGCAGAGGTGGACAAGAGTCTTGTTGGAGAGGAGTGGAGGCAGCCTGAAGAAGGCAGGCACTGGAGAGAGAGAGGCCTGGACTTTGGGGGGGATTGGTGCTGGAGGCAATGGGTTTGTGCAAATCTAAATACTGTATATATTATATAATAAACGTGTGTTGGGTGCAACCACGATGTCCATCTGTCTGTGTCTGGGCTGCTTCTCACAATATATATATTTTAGAAAACTAAAAAGTCAATAGAGTACATGTAAATTTCTGAATTAGTATTACATGGTATTCTTGTGCTTGTGTGTTCTTCAATGTGATTTAGTTTAATTAACTATTTTTGAATAAACAGAATTGAGTTGAAGGAAAAATTTAAGTAGCAGCTGGCTAGGTTTTTAGACTATTCATATATCATAAAGATACTAACAGGAGTTAAATGCAATCCTTATATATTTAAATTCTACATTTTACCCTCAGTCTGATAAGTGTGTATAGTACGTATATCCTGGCACAGTGATTTTATTTTATATTATTATTATTATATACTGTATTACATTTTTTGCTCAAACTTCATATAGGTAAACAATTTACATGGTGGAATGGTGTTCATCTAGTATTGTTTCCACCTTATATCCTATGTTGGGACATATTCTGGACCCCTCCAATTAGCTCATTAAGTAAATGAACCAAGAGATAATATAAATCTTACTTTTAAATAATTTTTTAAATATAAATAATATAAAACTTTCCAATGATTTCCTCAGATTTATTATGAGATGTTAACAAAATCAATTATTCGGGCAGCTTTGAGCAAGATATTTTACAGCAAATATGGAAAATACTAAGACTCAATTTAAAATAAAGTCAATTTGCTTTATCAGAATCAGAATTCATTTTGTTGACCAGGCACACTAAAGTGTACTAGGAATTTGTCTTGATAGCATTGGTGCAACATACAACGACAACACAGAATACAAAAGATAAATATAAACAGATAAAAAGTAAAATATAAAATGATAAAATATTGCTTATTGCTATCCAAAATAAACTATCATTTTAAAGTTTGTAATCAAACTGAAGTAATGCATTATCCTTAAACTATCCAAAAATAAGGTCATTTCTTAAGACAGAATTATAATTTTGGAATTGTAAATTGCAGGATTTTAGGATGTTACATTTAAATAACATTGTGTCTAGAGAGCAGTTTCAATGAATAATATGCATTTAACAATGGATCAAAACATTCCATTTATACCCAAGGAATAAAGTACTTAATTCTGTAATTCTGTCTTACCTAATAATGTGTCATCAATAAGAAATTCATTTTAAGAAAATAGTAAATACTACACTTACCTTCATCATGTTTCTGAATAATGTCATTTGATGGGTCTTGAATTGTTTCTGCCTTAAGATCTTGCTCACTTACCAATGACAACCAATCACCTGAAGGAACCTACAATTAAAACAAAAATTTCAAGTGTAAAAAAAATGCAAAAAACAAGGTTAAGAAGTACACAGAAATACAGTACTGTACATTTATACACACCTGTGTGTGCACAGCAAAGAAATCTTCTTGCTTTTCAAGTGGCGAAGTTGGAGAACTTGGGTTCTGTCCTAAGCCGTCCAACCACAACTGCAAGCAAGAAACACAGCATACATAAAATATTACTAGCATTACGAATAAATAATAAAATGTGAATGATTACTAACATTGGGTTCCAGTTCATACTCAAATTGATAGTTATAGTCCACACTTTCAAAACAGTTTCCTTTACCATTTTATTTTTATTTAACTCTCTTCTTACATACAGTTTGCTCCCTTAATTGTACCCAAGTACTGATTAGCTACAAGCAGTGCAGACCAAGGTGTAGACATGCGAAAGGGGATGAATTACAGCAAACTCTACAGAAAAAGATAAATTAAGAAAATGGCAAAAGAAAACTAAGCTTTTAAAGTTATGGTAAAGAACAGGAATGTTAATGATTTTTTTTAAAAATATCTATAGGCAAGATAACAAAACAAGGAGTTCAAATAAAATTAAGAATGACACACTGACTGACTGTGGACTGGTTGGAATAAAAACTTGCACCCATGGGGTTCTCCTAGTACTGAACCTGAAAACAACTGTTTTAGATTTAGCCATTATTTAAGGAACTGGTGGCAGTGTTTATCCATAGAGACTGGAGGAATGGGAAAGAGGGTGGGATGGGGAGGTGACAAAGGTTATGAAACAAGTCTTTCAGAAAATGGTAATATATTTGGATATTTACAAAAAGTAAGTGATCCGTGTATTTCATTTAATACAATTAAATGAGCCCATTAATGAAGTTTCAAGTCCAAAAATGACAAGAGTGCACTGGAGAGGGCAGCCAACAGGCAGAATTATGAGCCAGAAATTTGGGGGGTAATAAAGAAAGGTCTGAAGTGAGGAAGAGAATGATTCAGAAAGAAGGTGAGCTGGAGAAACTTGCAATATAGTGGGTAAACAGATCAACCACATCACAGGGTATTCAGGGATCTTTCCCTGGTTTAATTTGAGTGCTTAAGCTTTGTTGTTTTAGCCTCTTATTTCCTGTAATTTGCCCTGTTGTAATTATTTCTTTTTTTATTAATAAAACTTCTTCTGCTATTCTGATTTTTTTTGGTCATGATCTTGGTTCAGAGATTATTGTCAAGTAACTTTCTAAAGTGCACAATTGAAAAGAAAAACTGATTAATTCAGATTAGTAAAGCTGGATTAGTAAAGTAAAGTAAATGGAATTATACCACATTTTCAACCAGTTGAAGTCTGATATTGATTTTACCAGAAAGACAATTAAGGAGTAAACTAAAATAATTCTGTAACAAAAGGCACAGAGTAACAGTTCTGCATTATAGTATTGTAAGAGAAGAATAGGATTATGAAATACATGAATACAGGAAGCAGTGCAACATGGAATATTCAAAAACGGGTAATAAATAAAAAAAAAAAAAAGCATTACAGCACTTGCCAAATAAATACAGTATATTTGTAAATATAAAATAACAGCAAAGGAGAAAAGATCATTTCTTGTTCAATAAGGAACTTACATCTGTTCCATGCTTTCTTGTAGCTTGTGTAGCCAATGATTTAAGTTTCTCCCTGTACAGCTGGGCAGCCCGGCTATTATACTTGGCATTGGCATCATTAGTGGTGCACCCATGTTGACGAAAGAAAGACATCTAGAGTAATTTAAAACACATCATGAAAAAAAGGAAATACAAAATGAAATGTTTCTGGTAGATTCAAAACTATAATATACAGTAGACCCCCGCGAAATTTGCGGTTCAGGGTTCGTGGACTTTTCCTTAGAACCTAACTATTAATTATTAGCAGAAAGCGCAAATATCCTCTGCAATTTTTTATGGCTTTTTTCGTGGAAATACTGTGCTGTAGAGAGAACAGGAAGCAACCACTGAGGGAAACGCGGAATGGGATGGTGAAAGTAGCCAATCCGAGAGCATTATTCATTTCTCCTTGCTGCTGATTGACTGCTACCCTGTGACATGTCTCCAGCTGAGTGTCCTCGTGTTTTCCATTTTGTTATTGTATTCATTTTGTTATTCTTCAAGGCACAAGATGTCACCGAAACACGCTGCACCTTCTAAGGATTCTGGCACTGAGCCTAAGCGCCAGAAGAAGTTTAAAACACTCCAGGAGAAGGTTGACCAACTGGATTTGCTCCGGGAACTAAAGTTATGCTGCAGTAGTGCACCACTATGGCATTAATGAAAGCACCGCACGCTACATAAAGAAGAACGAAGCAGCGATCTGCAGTACCATATCCAAGTTTTTATGATAGTGCCAAAAAGGTAACGACCGTAAGGAATAAAAATATCGTTAGGATGGAATCTGCCTTGGCATTGTGGATCACCGACTGCAGGAAGAAGAACATCCCCTTGGACGGTAACATCATCCGTGAGAAAGCACAGAAATTGTACCAGCAGTTCGCTACAGGAGACAATGTAGCAACTTCCCATCACAATGTTCCTGAAACCTATAAAGAAAGACCAGCACGAAACCCCACCAGAAGAAGACCCATCCAAAGATTCGACTCCTCTTGAAGTGCCTGAAGAAGAGGTGCCACCTGAGGAGTTTTAAATCCTCTGCATCGTACTGCACAGCTACTTCATCATCATCATCATCATTCATCATTGGTGAGTACCCGTACATTTTACTGTATTTTAATTAAATAAAATTATTATTTACTCTACTTAAAACACAGAAAACGCGCTTGCATGAATTACAGTATGTATAGCGGTAACATCGGTATTTTACACTCTAGCACCGCGGGAGACATAGCAGTATAGTACTTTGGAGTTTGCAACGAAATTAAAGTGTTTTGGGGGCATACTGTATTTAGGGTTTAAAACTATAAAAATAGGAATTTAAAAGGCATTTTTTTAACCACATCCAACAGTTGTGGTTTTTCACAAGTCGCGGGTACTCTAGGAGCGTAACCCCCGTGAATTTTGGGGGTGTGCTGTACACCCAAGGTTTGAATACTGGGATATAGATAATATCTACAGGATGAGAAACATGTCATTCAAGAGGCATCAATACATAATTTAGGCATACTTTTATATTCTTACAAAATAGGCAAAATAAACCTTTATATATTAAAAGTACAGATTATTTTATACATCTTTGCTATATTTTCAAATATTTTAACTTTCCTTTGTATTAAAAAAATCAGTTGCAATTTAGGTGCATTACTCAAACTATTAAGATGAAAAAATGTATTGAATAATTCATGAACAGTTTTAATACATGATATAAAAATTTCAGTAATTTAAGTGTCAAGCTGACACATATCTTCTCTAACTTTGCATGTATTCACTACTTTACAGATGCCGGATTTGGTGGCTGAAAGGGTACCATTTATTTACTCCATTGCCTTCCTGGAAGACTTCAGTGCTCATATGGGGAAGGATGGAGTAAACTGGAGGGGTGGAACTGGGAGAACTGCTTGCCTGATCTGAATATGTGCAGTGAATTATTACAGGATATCTGTGCTAGTCATGGATTGTTTTCACACAAGGCTGCTCATAAGTGTACCTACTATAATTTTAGAGTACATTGAGCCAATGTAAATGACTGACTTTGGAGTCATGTTGTCTGATCTAATGGGGTTGTGAATGCTCAGGTAAAGAGAGGTGCCAAACTGTCAACTGAGCACCATTTGAGAAGCTGGCTCAGTCAGTTGCAGTGCCTGCTGGACAGACCTGGAAGACAAATACGGATAATTGAGGGGCTGCTGGAAATGCATAGCAGATGCCTCTGTTCGGAATGACTTTACCTCCCACATTCTGGGCCACTTCTCCTCCATCTTGGGAAAGGTTTGAAATGTAGAGTCCAAATGGACATGGTTCAAGACCTCAGTAATGGAGACAGCTTCAAGGACCTATAGCCAAAAGGTTGTTGTTGCTGTCATTGAGGCAACCCTAAAACACACGGAGGATAAACCCAAGTTGCAGAATGAGGCCTTCCATACAATATAAGCAGAAGGGTTAACTAGATTTAACAAAGAGATACTGACAGACCAAAAGTGACAATACCTGTGGTAGTGGCCAAAGTGAATGTTCTTGCAAACCACTTCACAAGTTAGGAAAAGTAAACTGAATGTCACCAAGACTATTCTCAGAAATGACGAAAGGAGACTTTGGCCCTAATGAGAATATCATCGACAGGAGGAAAAAGCACGCAGAGGTTCCTAGGAAAGGCAATGCTTTTCTACTATTTACACAATGAACGCACCTATATTTTTTTAAAATAAACACAGCCAAAAAACTTGGAATGGCAATTACAAGGCGTCTGTTCTTTAAAAAAAAAAAAAAATTCAGTAAATGGGCCGTTATGGTTATCACCATTTTTGATTCACAGTGCTCAAAAGGTCATTGTGATGAAGCAAACCACAAGCAGTTTGTGGAGTGACAAAGCAAGCTTCAAGACATGGGCATACTTGAGCATTCAATACTACTTTAAACAGAAGAACGAGAGTAACTGCCATGCCTGTTTTGAACAGAAACCCAAAGATGTCTAACATGATATTTGTAGGCTTACTACAATACAAAAATTTTATAAATACATGCAAGGGTTTACATATCCTCATTGTGACCTGCACAACTGTAACCACTACCATATCCACAATGTACAGTATACAAAACTACTTATTCCGGTAAATACAAAAAATAATTATTGCAAATTGTCTTAATTTGAGAAGTAATTTTTTTTTTCAAAAAAAATGTGAAAGGAATAAGACATGTTAATTGGACACTCTAAACTGGCCAAGTGCATGACTGTGCTCAGTGATGGAATGTCTTTCCAACTTGGGTTGACTCCTTTCTGTGGCATCCCTTGTGTAACCCGAGGTGACCCAATACACACTAAATTTTGAAAAAAATTAAAAATTAGCATTACATAAAAAATTCATTCACATCTTTACAAACAACACACTTCTATAGCTAGAATAAAAGAATAGCTTCTATAAACCGCTGCTTTATTTCCAGTATTGAGTCACGTTTTTCAGGATTAAACCTTATCCATTATTCAATAGCAGAAATCCAAGTACTATTACGACAACGTCTAGAAGAAAAATCTATACAGGAAGCATTTGCACACTTTGCTTTATTGACAGCTTTTTGTAAATATATGACTCACATTTCAATGACACTATAGGCCAGGAAAAATATAACTGGATATATTTACATTTTCTACAAAAGCCCTTTATTACATCAGAACAAAAAAATATAACTTCATAAACCTCTGTCTTAGCCATTTACAAGTGCTTAAAAATCTAAAATATATGAAATAAGGGAAAAAATACTTACAGCATTTACATTACCCCCAACTTGCATACACCGTAACTGAAACCAGGACCAATTAGAATCTAATTCTGTAGATCTGTAAAAATTACATTAAATTTCTATGTTAAACTAATTACAAAACATGCTAAAAATCCATGCAGCCTATTAACATGGTTTAGAAACCATTTATAAATAAAGGTGATCCAAAGGAAATGCAACTATGTTTTACCTCAAATATTCTGCACTTTGCTGATGCTATTATAATGTAATTCTTCCACAGAACATTCCTTTGTATAAAATCTTGTTTGTAATATATTTTGGAATATTCCTAAATCCTAGTAGATTTTAGATTATCATTATAGTTAAAAAAAGAGGTAAACCCACAGTCCAGTACATTTTACAATTCATTATATTTAGGATTTCCCAAATATAATTCTACAGGTTTGACATTTTGCCATTAGGATTGGGACCACCTTTATTACAGGTGTGGAATGTCATGTAGTCAATTTATCAAATGGCTGTTTGGGGGGAAAAAAAAATAAAATAAATAAAAAAGATATATCCTGAATGCTCCACAACCTGTAAAAAATGCTGCATCTCAAAATGCTCCATAATATGTAATTGTTAAAGGGATGCTTATTATGTCTACAAAATTTCCAAAGCACAGACCCTAACACCCGGCTACGTGCAATAACCTTTGTGCAAATATCTGGATTAAACCTATTCCCATGTCCAATTTTCCATATTCCTTCATAAAAGAGACCTACAACATCATCAGATTTACATGCCTTTCCTAAAAGTAGGACAAAATTACCACCCTTGGTCATTTATTTATTCATTTATTTTTTAAATTTTTATTAATTTTATTGTAATCATTCCATACAAATAGATCAATTTATAACAAAAAAAAAAAAAAAAAAAAAAATTGAAAACAAATCAAACCCCACCCCTGAGAAGGAGAGCTTAGCCAAAGAAGAATTGCTTAGGGCTTTTTAATAAGGTAACAATAAACAAAAAGAAGGTAGAAATATATATAGGTATATAAAAAATGGAGAAGGAAAATAAATGCAGTAATAGTTATTTCTCTTATTCTAAAATAATATTGATTAGATCCTGCCAGGTTTTGAAAAAGTTCTGTACAGATCCTCTAACTGAGAATTTGATTTTTTCCAATTTCAAATAATATAAAACATTGGTTTCCCACTGACTTATCAGAGGAGAGTTAGGATTCTTCCAATATAACAAAATAAATCTGCGTGCCAAAAGTGTAGTGAATGCAATCACCGTTTGCTTGTCCTTCTCCACTTCAAGTCCGTCTGGAAGAACACCGAACACAGCTGTTAATGGGTTAGAAGGGATTGTGACCCCAAGGCTGTCTGAAAGGCACTTAAAAATTTTGGTCCAAAATGATGTTAGTTTGGTGCAGGCCCAAAACATGTGACCCAGTGAGGCAGGAGCTTGGTTGCAGTGTTCGCAGGCTGGATCTTGCCCTGGAAACATTTTGAACAGTTTTAAGTGAGACAGAGGCGCTCGATATATAATTTTTAGTTGAATAATCCTATACTTTGCACATATGGAGCTCGAGTGAATTCTCTGCTTTGCTACCTTCCATTTCTTTTCTGATATATTGATTAAGAGATCTTCTTCCCAATGTCCTCTTGGGTCTTTGAAAGGTAGGGACTCTAAGATTTTATATAATGCGGAAATGGTGTTTAATTCCTCGAAATTTATATAATGCGGAAATGGTGTTTAATTCCTCGAAATTTATATAATGCGGAAATGGTGTTTAATTCCTCGAAATTCTAAATACTATCTGCCGAAAATATAATTCATTAACAGTCTTTAAGCTTAAAATAATCTTCAGCAATTTTAAGATATTAAAATAATAAAAGAAAGAACCCTGGGAATGGTTTTAAAAAGTAGTCTAGGATAAACATAGTAAATCCTAATATAATAGTATACTGAAATAGTATAAATAGTAGAAATAGCAATAAACCAAGAGTATGATGTTAAACAGTCTACATTAAGGTAGAAAAACAAAAACAAAAAAAACCCAGCCCTACTTTAATTACTTCCACACTCACGTCTATAAAAGAGGATCCAACAGCAGATGATAGGTCCTTCCCATGTCTTGACAGAATACGTCTCCTTATTAACTTTCAAAAAAGTGTCGGAAACAGCTTCTTTAGTTCCTTTTCAGCTTCCTCCTTGCTTGGAAATAGATAATATCGGTCTTGAACTTCCACTTTCAGTTTGGCGGGATACAAGAGGCTGTATTTGATATCGGCTTTCTGTAGCAACTTTTTAATCTTAAAGTAGGCTGCGCATTTTGCAGCTGTTAATGGTGAGAAGTTGGGGAAAATACGAATAAGATTATTTTCAAATATAATCTCTTACTTGTGTCTGAGAAGTGCCATCACATCAAGCTTACATCGTAATCGCTCAAAGCGGACAATAAAAGACCTAGGTTTACAGGTGCTTGATCTGTATGTGCGATAAGCAGCTGCTATCTCAATGTCGAGTTTAAAATAATCTCCAATTATTTTAGAGAGTAATTCTACTGCAAATTTCACTGGGTTTGAGCTTTCTCGTTTCTCAGGTATACCCTCAATTCTTATATTGTTTCTTCTGCACCCATCTTCCAGGGCCGCAAGTCTCCGAGTTTTTTGCATTCGGAATTCGCAGCTGTAGCTTTTTCATCAGCGTTAGACACCAATTGTTCCGCTGTTTCAACTCGAGCCGTGAATGCCTGCTTAACGTCATCCAGCTGATCTGCAACATCATTAATCTGGTCGGCAAGCATTTTCAGTTTGGATCTATTTTCTTCGATGTGTTCCTTTAATTTCTCCAACATGCCTTTAAAGTTCACGTCAAAACGTTTAAATACACACATTTCCCGGTCTTTGTTATCCTTCTTAAGCTCGTTCTTAAGCTCAATGTTCGCCTTCTTAAGCTCATTCTTGTTATCCTTCTTAAGCTCATTTATGGCCGTAGCCATGGCAGAGGCCAGTGTAGCGATCATCTCTTTCATTTCATTTCATTTCGGACTTCATGCTCAGCGAGTGGAAATGCAGCTCCTGTTACAGCAGGTGCTGCGGGCTTGCGGTGAGTAGATTAGAGCACATCCTGCAGGGCCTTTTCTAGTCTGGAATGATCCTTAGAATTCGGCGATCCATCGCGACCTGCATCACTTGCACCTTCACTCCCATTTTCACTCTCGACTGGAGACGATACAATGGAGCGGGGTCCCAGGAAATCTGCACATTCGTCTGCCTGTTCCAGGTCAGTCTCCGAAAGGCCATACCTTGCACTTGGGCCGGATGTCTGTCCAGACTTTGATGCAGCTTTAAGTTTCTTTTCCGGTTCTTTCTGACATTTCTTCTTGTTACTCATGCTTGTATATTGTAGTGTAGTAGTATATTGTAGTGGAAGTTCCTTGGTTGGATTAAAAACAGGATACCTCTAAATAATATGAAATACGTGGGAAAGTAAAGCCGCTGCTAGCGGAGCTCTGCTTCAGACGTCCATCTCCTATAACGGACGAGTCTCGATGACTATTGGTCATTTATTTATTAAGAAAAATGATCCAATGTCACAAATCTGTGAGTGGCAAAATTATGTGAATCTTTGCTTTTTGTATTTGATGTGACCCCCTTTTTGTTGCAATAACTGTGAATAAATGTTTCTGGTAGGTATTTATCAGTCCTGCACATCAGCTTGCAGGAATTTTAGCCCAATCCTCCATACAGAATTGCTTCAACTCAGGGATGTTGCTAGGTTTTCTCAAATGAACTGCACTCTTCAGGCCCTTCCACAACACTTCTATTGGGATGAGGTCAGGACTTTGACTTGGCCATTCCAAAACCTTTATTTTGTTCTTCATCAACCACTTTTTTAATAGAACGACTAGTGTGCTTGGATTTGTTGTCTTGCTGCATGACCCAGTTTCTCTTGAGCTGTTGTCCATGGACAGATGTCCTTTCATTTTCCTTTAGAATTCACTGGTATAAATCAGAATTAAATTTTCATGTGCACAGTGGCAAGCTCTCCTGACCCGGATGCAGCAAAACAGAACCCTGTATCTCTTGTGACCTCACAGACAATCACACACCTTGCCCTTGGAGTGTTCTTTGTTTGTGGACCACTACTGGGGAGAGTAACAATAGTCTTAAACTTCCTCCATTTGTGCACAGTTTGTCCGACTGTGGATTGGTGCAGTCCAAGCTCTTTATTTTTTTTAGCCTTTCCCAGCATGATGAATGTCAACAATTTTCTTTCCGAGGTCCCCTGGAATGTTCCTTGTCCGTGGCATGATACACTGATACTACACAAACATGTCTGAAGATGAAGCCCTTGATGGAACCCTGTTCTTTTAATATAAACAGGGTGCCTATTCACACCCGATTGTCATCACAGTGACTGACAACCATGACATTGACGGACAACGACTCTAATCTCACCTTCAAATTACCTGCTAGCTTCATATACTTTTGCCACTCATAGATATGCAACACCAGGCGAGTTTCCTCAATAACTAAACAACTAAATATGATATTTTTGTCTCATTTGTTTAGCTGGGTTCACCACATCTACTTTTAGGACTTGTGTGAAAATCTGAATATAGTTTAAGTCATATTTATGCAGGAATATGGAAAATTCTGAAGGGTTCACTAACTTTAAAATACCACTTTACCTGTAACTGCTGGTTTTCTTCTTAACCAATGACTTAACTAGGTGTTGATTGCCACTTTAACTTAGACACCACATTAATTTATTACCTTAATTTTGCAGGAGTGAAAATTCATCACAACACCTTTTGTAAGCAATTTTTTGTATTATTGTTTTTATATGAATTATTGTACAACACATTCAATTTGTTTAGATAAACTCATTGTTACTGGGCTCCCATTGATAGAGATGAATTTACAATAAACCAGAAGTTTAAAAGGAAAGGAATTGGGAAGCTACAAAGCAAATTTTTTGCCAGAGTTAAAGTATAAGTTGGGTATTTTTCAAGTTATTTCTTCACAAACAAATTGTGATCTAAAGTTTTTTATAATTTTTAAAAATACCCTACCTGCAGTTCATAATGGAGGCTATAGGGTACAGAGCAACACCAGAAAATAAAACCCTAAAGAATTACCGAATATGCCCACTTTGAAACAACAAAAGAAAAAAAAATATGACTTCCATATTTCCAATGATTTGAGACAAAAGAAATCTGGAAATAATCATTATATCATGAATTCCTGTTACTACATTTCTTGAGATATGTTTTGTGGTACAAATGTCTTTTGTGGGAGGAGTTCTCACATAAATATGGAAGTAAATCAACACGATAAGAAGCATGTGTCAGGAAAAGCTTACCGTGTTTTGGTCTTTTGACAGGAAACCACTTCTTTCAAACTGAACAGTTATTGAGGATGAAGACAAGTGCTAAAATGAGTGCAGAACTGGTCTTCTTATAAAAAAAAAAAAAGCTGAATCTCATAATATTGGTCTTTTTGCGGTTTGAAAAATTACATGCAGGAGCTATTTTATATACTACATTTTCGGTAAGTTTTTAAACTGTTATTTTCCAGTGGTCTATGCCCCATAGCCTCCAATATAAAATACCAGGGCAGGCAAGATATTTTTTTAAACTAGCAACTGTATATATGCCATGTTTAAGAATAAATAACTAAATTTTGAACTTAAAAATTTTAGTTCAATAAAATAAAAAATTTTGAACTTATCCTTTAAACAATTAAAACTATGCAAAATTCTTATCACTTATGGTTTTTATTTCCAGATAGCCTATTAAAAGGTTTTTTTTTTTTTTTTTGTTTTTTTTTTTTAAAATGGAGGCCCCCCACAATAATCAGACTAAGTAAATAACAGCATTTAATACAAAATCAACTCTGCCACAAAAACAAAAAGAAAGCAACATAAAGGATTGTGTTTGTTTATGAAATTGACTGTAGTCAGCATATCTTGTCCTGTGCTAGCTTCTTTTTCAAAACATGTTCAAGGTTATGAACTTCTGTCTCTCTTCAGTGCACATAATACTGTAGCTATAAAGGAAATAAGGTAGTCACAGACCTCTTACAAAGTTACTTTCCAACTTAACCAAACTAGCTTAAGCTCCTCATATTAGTTAAACAATTTAGAGGAAACATAATTGTAGACTACTATTAATATCACTCATGCTATATAACTATGCACACTCGTATCAAATGCAAGAGTTAAAAAAGACTCAAACTAGTCGAATGTCAAATGAATTACAGAAACTTTGCTACAGAGGACATTGTTTTACAGATGATAAAAGTAACAATGAATAAGGGCCTAGAGTTTTTTTCAAAAGGACTGAAGACGAATGATGACAGATATTATTGTACAATTTGATTCCTTCAATCAAAAAATTTCAAAATATGATGGAAATGTAAATGTCACTTGCTTGTCTATTTTGACTTAAAAAAATTTTGACTTTAGTTTCCACATTTACTGTATACAGTATGTGATACGCAAAAAATGTGTGTTAAACTGTTCTTCAAATAACAGTACATTATGGTAAAAAAATCACATGACAAAATTAGGCTGCACTATAGCAACAGACCTACAAAAATAAAAGATATACCTCATACTGCCCAAGTGCCAGACTGATTTTTTTTAAAACACTAAATTAGCCATTCCAGGTGAAGGCATTGAATAAGTAACATTTGACTCTTGCCAGGACATCTGACTGAAAGAAGCAGCTTTAATCATGTAACCTCCTTCTTTGTCAAAGCTGTAAATGACACAGCTTTGTTTAAGTTAGTCATATTTTTTCATAACAAAGTGTTACCTTCATGAATATACACAAAAGGCTGTCACTAAACTGACAACCAAAACTAAATTTCAGGCACCACAAAATAACAGCAGCTTTAATAAAAAAGTTTCTCTAGAAGCCAAGCTTTTCTTTTATCTTGAAGAGTTGCCCTGAGAAGTTTCACTTCATTAAAAAAATCTCACATACCCATTACCAGTTTTCATTGATTGTGAAAATTGTTCTCGGCACTCTTTGTAGCTGAAAAGCTAATTTCTAATTTGGAAAATCTTAATGATAAAGATTAACACCACACCCCAACAATACTATTTGTTTCAAGTCTGTATTTTGTTGGTTTGGATACTTGATCTATTGTGTTCCCCAAATAAATGCAAAGATGAGAAAAAAATTCTTGTACCTCCAAGACAACAAGAACAATCGATTGATAGCATTTGTAAAATAAAAAAATACATTAACTGTTTTAATAAAATATATTGTTTAGCTAACTGAATTAACAACTGAAAAAAAAACTACTGTTAATATAAGTGTCAATTTAACTCTTTTTAAATGTTGCATGAGCATATCTACCTGATAAAGGTCAAATGTACTCCCAAAGATCTGTGCGTTCCTGAGCAGTCAATACACAAAAATACACCATAGGTAATGCTTGCCCAGCTTGGATTTTTAGCTCCACAGTCAAAGCATACCTAAGAGAAAAAGGAAAATTATAAATTTATATAATTCCAACAGTTTATGGTTAAACTACATGCACTAGGAAAAAAAAAAAGATGTGTTTAGAAGAGAGTTTACAAAATGAACAATACCCAATATACACAAAAAGAGCATACAATTCACTTTCTACCTACACCAATGTATAAATGAACCAAGCAGTCACAGTCAAACATATCACCTCCCCACTACCTTACTGAACTCACAAGCCACATTCACATTACTATATTGTGGATGTGCCATTTACCTAATCTGTATATCTGTGGGATATAGAAGCAGAACTGGAGTACCCAGGAAAAAGCCCATGAAGAATGGGGAGAACATTCAATATCCATACAGTAAACGGATCACGTTTTATTTACCAAGTCTAGTTAGAACAGTGCATAACCAATAAATTACAGTGGTCTTAGTGAGATGGATTCCAAGTTAAAATGAAACTAGAATCTATATACATTTGTCAGTTGGTTTTCCTTCCAGAACTTAAGACTCTGACCTATATTTTATATAATGAAGCAGGTGTTACAAATGATAAAAAGTTGTTAAAGATAAGGACAGATGAATGTGGTCTTCCATTCACTTCTTTCTCCATACAGTTAACAGCAAATCATAGCTCACATCAAAGAGGTCCTCAACCCTGTACTACAGCAATTTAGGTAGTATGCCACATACTATAGAAGAGCCCACAAAGTATTTGTTTCATATGCTACAAAATTCCTTCCATTGTATTGCTCATTTCTTTTCCAGAGTTGTTTATAACTCATGGAAGTATTTCATTCAACTTTTTAGTCCTTTTTCTTCATTTACAAGTTCTCCATCCTTACAACTGTAGCACAATGCATGGGTTTGGAAGCCATTTTAAAGGCATTTTAATACACACAGTCAATATGTATGTGCCAAATCAAGAGATGATTTGTTTCACTCTCCAGTTAATTCAGCTGCGTTTCACACAGCAAACATTCAAGCAAACTAGAAGCAACAATAAAACACCCCATGGGCATGTTATGGACTTCTTTTTTTGGACAAAAGTTATTTCTTTTCAGGAAAAATGTTCATTTACGATTGATAAGAGCTGTGCTTTGTGCACCATTTCATTTGCAATTACCATGTGATTGGTCTACCATATACAGCTCCACGAGCAGAATGCCTATTATCTGACAACTACAAAAGAACATTAAAATTACACCCTACTTTTCATGCTTCAGAAAGGACACATTTCATCTAGAAAACTGTACACAGGATGGCAAGTTCTGGTGGAGTATATAGTGATGTACTGTATTTCAATTTCATTTAGACAGTGAAGGCATCAGATGAATTTAATTTCACTGCATGCTTATCACTGCGCATTTTCTCTCTAGAAACCTAGTAAGTGAACATCACCACTATTTAGTTTACCTCAAATTATATATCTGCTGTCTTTAGGCCTGTAAATATGTACTAGTAATGTTCACATTTACTAGATAGTATCAAAGTTAGTATGCCTGCTGGGTTTGCATTGTGCCTGAAGTGGGATCGCATTTAAAGAATGGCCACTCACCTGCGTCACTCTTGTGGAATAGTTCATCAGCTGCACAGAGCATTAGTTTCTAACTAACTCTGTACTGTATATGGTTTGATTTTTTTTTTGGATAGCACTATCCGATAATGAGGGAGAAAAGATGCTCCGAGGATGAATCAGAAGCTAGGATTCACCTGATTAACTGATACTTGTGTGAGCTGCTTTATGCAAATTCATATGTCGTGTAGGCCTGGGTAAAAATATCGATTTTCCAATTGTTATTTTTTCAACTGAACGATTCAATACTGATACGTACAAGTCTCAAGATCAA
Source organism: Erpetoichthys calabaricus (assembly GCF_900747795.2). Lineage (NCBI taxonomy): Eukaryota > Metazoa > Chordata > Cladistia > Polypteriformes > Polypteridae > Erpetoichthys > Erpetoichthys calabaricus. Next base: position 294,379,698 of record NC_041394.2, read on the forward strand.
TCTTGTGAATCTCTGTCCTGCTGAATTACTGTATAGATTTTTGCTTATCTTTGTTTTTGGCATCTGAGCCAGTAGATGTCGCTATTGCACCTGTTAGGCACTGGACTTTCTGCGTAAAATGCACTATACTACTTCACATAAAATGGTGTGTTGTCCTCAACTGAAAACACCACCTTTGACACTTAAATTAGATGTGTGGATATACTATGGATTCAAACAGTGCATCAGTAAAGAACATCTGTATAACAGCAGTCATAAGTTGTGCAATTCAGAAGTCAAGTATTGTTGTAACACAACAAATTTGAGAAATCTTTTATCCCCAACGTCACACAAACAATCTCAGTCAACATATAAACGAGTAGAGCCTAAATCTACACTGGAGATGGCGTTTAGCTCCAAATATCCATTTATGTCGCCTCATGCCCAAGGACAAAAAAAAAAAAAAAAAAAATCTTGAGCAGATTGTATCTGTAAAGGTAAAGTGACACTACACCGTTGTTGAAAATGAGGGCTTTCAACAAATGTTTAGAACTGTGGTATGCAATTCCAATCACAAAGCAAATGAGAGACATTATTGTATACCCAGGCTTTATGGGGATCTTAAGTAAAGCACTGCCATGTCTCTGAGGTCAGAGGAGAGAGAGTAGCCTTGGAAGCAGATTCCTACGTGACAATCACATATCACATTAAAAATGGTTGGGCACCTGTGGTGCAGATGTTGCAGATAAGACTGCTGCATGGCAGTCACACCAGGAGCAACCTCACTATATGCAGAGCTGCTAAGATGGCTTGCTGTTGTTCCAAAAACCTTTCCAGCATCTCCTATCTCCACCGTGTGACCGCATTAATCACAAGTTTGCGTTTGGTAAGTCCAGTAAATGTTGCTTTCTAATTAAGCATGTGGCTAGCTGCATTGGAAAAAAAAAGTCTTCAACATACCTCAACTGGCCAAGCAAGTGGCCAATTGTTGGAATTTTCAGAGCAGCTTGCGATACCAAAGTGAACAAGTGTGCAAAAGCAGCCAGCGTGAAGTGGCTCCATCAGCTGTACCGCATCGTTGTCAGTCACAATGGCTGGTTCTCTGTCTATTATATCCCATTCATCCAGCGTGCCTGTCAACAGGTATCAGCTCTAGATACTTGCTTTAAAACATTTACTTTTTGTCTCAGGAGGAACTGTGAGGACACATTTTTGAAATGGACTAATGTGACTGCATACAATTGACTTGCATATAATTTTAATGATTGTTACAGGAGTACTGGGTGACAATACACAGTATAATCCCTGCTAAGTATAAGGCTGCTTAGAAGCAGACCACTCAGAGTGCCCACGCTGACCTAATCCACCGTCAAAAGCACTAACATTGGGCATGCAAGTGCCAGAACTGAACTTGGATCACGATCACCTGGTCCAAAGAATCATATTTTATGTTGTAATATTTGGACAGCTGGGTACATGTATGTCATTTACCTGGGGAAAAGATGGCTCAAGGATGCATTGTGAAAAGATGACAAACGAGTTGGGGACGCACAATGCTATAGGCCATGTTCTGTTAAGAAAGCCTGTGTCCAGACATTCATGTGGACGTTAACTTGATGTAGTATATACCAAACGCCTAAACAGCTTTGCAAATCAGGTATACCCCTTCACAGCAATGGTATTTCCTGATGGAAGTAGCATCTTTCGGGTAAGCTCTGTGAACCAGACGTATAAGGTTTACATATTTAGACAACAATGAGGGAATCTTGCTTAAAAGGGGGGTGGGGGAAAAAGTAGACAGCTCACAAAGTGTCAGATTTCTAAACTAATCCAACACCTCATGAAGGCAGCACTCAAAACAGGGGCAGTAATTTTGAACTGTAAAGGGCAGAGTAGCTCTTATTAACCTGGTCCAAAAGAGCTTCTGATTACAGTGGAGCCTCAGTTAACAAACTTAATACGTTCCGCAACTGTTTGCCAACCAAAGCAATTTTTCCAATTGAAATTAATGTAAATACAATTAATCCGTTCCAGCATCAGAAATTCTGTAATTTTATTTTTTTTAAGGGTTTTTCTGTAATGCAAAATATAGAAAAAAATGTATATATCATTAGTACAAACAAATAAACTAAACTACGTAAAAGAGTACTGCATTTATCTTGTTTGTTGTATTTGGTGGCATAGGTGGATGGCGGAGGAAGAGGAGAAGGAAGCTACTGTTTTGAAGGGGAATCCCCCTCCGTAAAAAAAAAAAAAAAAAAAAAAAATCGGGTAACACTGATTCGGGTGTTTTTTCACATCGCAATTCCTTTTGTTTGGGCACAAGAAAGCGATCTAATAAGACTCATCTTTTTCTTTGCTGCAGAATTTTTCTAAAATGCGATATTGCATTGTCATTCATTATGTTAATTGCCCTATTAGCCACAACTTTGTTAGGGTGGTGCTTCTCAATAAATTCCTGCACATCATTCCACTTATTGCAAATTTCCTTTATCTGAGCACTGGTAATTTCCTCTCTAACCTCCTCTTCCTCTGATGAATGCTCTTCCTGTAAGGCTTTCACCTGTTCTTCCTATAAGGCAACCAGCTCTTCTGTGGTTAGTTCATCTCGATGGTCCTCCATCAACTCCTCCACGTCAGCATCACTGACCTCTAATCCCATACTCTTACCAGTGGACACGATTTCATTCACTACTTCGGCAGAGCTCTCTGCTTCAAATCCCTCGAAGTCTTGGACACAACTTGGCCAAAAGTTTCCTCCAGGCAGATTGCAATGTGCGGGAAGAGACCTCACTCCAGGCTTTGTCAATGAGGTTGATGCAGTGGAGGATGTTAAAGTGTTCCTTCCAAAAAACTCGAAGGGTCAAATCAGTTTCATTAGTGACCTGGAAACACCTGGAAAACTGTGCCTTCATGTATAGCTTCTTGAAACTGGAAATGACCTGCTGATCCATTGGTTACAGTAATGGAGTAGTATTAGGTGGAAGATATTTGACATTGATGAAGTCATACTCTATATCCAGGTCTTCCTCCAAATCTGGTGGATGCGCAGGAGCATTATCCATTAACAGAAGACATCTAATAGGAAGATTCTTTTCCTGAAGATAATTTTTGACAGTTGGGGCAAACACTTCTGTCAGCCAATCCATAAATAAGGTCCGAGTTACCCATGCCTTGTTATTTGCCCTCCATTGTACAGGCAGTTTAGACTATCACATTATTGCGCCTAAAGACGCGGAGATTTTCAGTGTGGTAGACGAAAAGTGGCTTAACCTTAAAGTCACCACATGCATTAACGCAAAATAAAAGTGTAAGCCTGTCTTTCATAGGCTTGTGACCGGGTAGTGCCTTCTCCTCTTGGGTGATGCAAGTTCTTCTGGGCATTTTTTTCCAGAATAACCCTGTCTCATCGCAATTAAACACTTGATGCGAGACATAGCCTTCACTTTCAACAAACTCCGCGAATTCATCCACAAATGCTTTTGCTGCGGTTTCATTTGAACTTGCAGCCTCCCCGTGTCTTATAACACTATGAATTCCACTTCGCCAGCGAAAATTATCAAACCACCCTCTACTCGCTTTAAAGTTTCGCTCGTTGGCACTTGTACTGGGTGTTTCGATCAACAAATCACTGTGTAACTGCTTAGCCTTTTCACAAATTATTGCTTCGCTAACACTATCTCCAGCCAGCTGCTTTTCATTTATCCAAATTAGCAGCAGTTTTTCCACTTCTTCTAGCACTTTAGACCTTTGTTTTGTTAACACAGTCACTCCTTTAGCCACTTCAGCCGCTTTAAATGCCTCTTTGTTCTTTAGAATTGTACAGACCGTCAATTTCGGCATGTTGTATTCCTTTTCGATGTTGGAAACACGAATGCCATTCTCGTGTTTTGCTATAATTTCTCTCTTTACTGCTACACTAACACGTTTCCTACTGCCACTATCATTAACACATTTCTCTTTCTTAGGTGCCATAACAAGTAAATATGCAAATAAAAAATAACATCGAAACTGAAAAAATAAAAAAGTAACGTTAGTGAACGCAACACTCAGAAAAGCAATGTTTACAGCAAGCACATCAAAGCACAAATGAGCATGAAAGCACAAAAACCGGTCTGTGCTTGCATTCGTTATCCAAATTTCGGTCGTTAACCAAGACAAAAATTGTTCAAAATAAAAGTTTGTTAACCAATTTGTTCGTTAAGTAGTGCGTTCTTTAACTGAGGTTCCACTGTACAATAAAGTGTCTACAGCTAAAAAGTACCCTAAAAAGACTATCAAACATTTAAATGTGTGTTAGAGCACATTGAATGTGATGAAAATAAACATATCTTGCACCAAGTGAAAACCATTTTGTTAACATCAGATTATATATTAGCAATCAAAGACATCAATGGACTAGTGATAAAAGTGAGCAATATGTTGTCACAGTTGCTGTATATGTTCTCTGTTGTTCATTTACAATAGTGTCAAGAGTTGAGGTGGGGTTGAAAGAACTAGCATCTAGGTTTATGAAAACATGAATTGTAAAATATGTGTTTGAAGCAAACAATGTGTAACACCCTGTTTAATGAGGTGGAAAGGACAGGCATTAAGGGAGGTGATAAAGAAAAACCACTGGAGATATATATTTTAGTACTAAAAACACCCAATTCAACAAATCTGCCTAATGACACCATGCACGGATAAGGCTGCACAACATCCACCTTCTGATGCCACATCTAAATAAATAAAGCAAGTTAACTTTACTGTTTAACTGAAAATGCAAACATACCCTGCTAGAATATAGCCATAACATTTTAATAAGTATTATACAACTAGACTACAATGCTCATCTAAACTCTACTTGATGCTGTCATTCCATATAGTAATGCAATAATCAAAATGACAGAAAGATAGGGTAGCAGATAAAAGCACATATCAAACATGCAGAGCCAAGTAGCTCCAGTGGTCTACAGTTGTGTGTGTCTGTCAGTCTGTCTTTCTGTTCTGTCTGTCTGTTCTGTCGCCATGCTCATTACAATTTGTGCTAATGAGCACCCAATATGAAAACAACAATTTTATCTTTTTATTTTCTCTCCCATGAAGTTTTCAGTTTAGTTTCTTTTGCTCTCTCCCTGAAACCCCAGGGTTTTAAAGTGCACTGTCTGGAAAAATTGGAGGCTGGTATTTTAGGAAGAAGCCTTGTGGGCAAAGTCTTTGCAGTGACGGATTTCTCCGCTACTCACTTCAAACTTTATAGACAGCAGAGCCCAGACATTCTTCTTTGAGAATCACATCAGACCCTCACAAGACTATCTTCCAGTAGAATAACATACCTTGCCACTTTGCACAAATTATTCAGGAATGGCTTGAGAAACATGATGGGAGTTTCAGATGTTGCCCTAGCCTCCAAATTTCCCAGATCTCAATCTAGTCGCCCATCTGTGGGATGTACTGGAACAACAAGGTTCAACCTGCAGTATTCCGAGGTCTTACAGAGTGCATGCCTCAGCAGGTCAGAGCTATTTTGGTGACACACAGAGGAGCAGGAGCACATTAGGCAGGTGGACATGTACTCTTCTGCTAAATAAATCTTAGGCTGGAGAGGTCTACTAATTTTTTAAATTGGAGATGACCCACTTAAACGTTTTCCAATGCTGTCTCTGTCCTAGTGTCTACATAAATGCAGAAGGAAGTCCAGTTTCTGTATTTTATCTTGCCTGAAGAAGGGGTCTTAGCTGCCGCAAAACTTTACACATTATAGTCTGTACAGTTAGCCAGTAAAAGTTGTCATTTTGCTTGACTTCTCATTGTTTCCATAATAAAAGTAAACTAGGGAGTAATTCAGTTTTCTTGAATAACATACTGAGATCATCCATCCATTCCATCCATTTTCCAACCCGCTGAATCCGAACACAGGGTCACGGGGGTCTGCTGGAGCCAATCCCAGCCAACACAGGGAACAAGGCAGGAAACAATCCTGGGCAGGGTGCCAACCCACCGCAGATCATAATAAATTTTTAATTGCTGAAGCTCTCTCTCAGAATTTATTTATATTATCTTTATCAGAAACCTAGTTCATTCCTGGCTAAAGACATGTTAGAGACTCGAACGAAAGCATGCTACATCACTACTGTAGCAGTTTGCAATATTTCCCTCATTTCAATCCACAAGAAGAGCAATTTCAAGTACATTTGAAGAAGTATTTTGTCACAAAACTCACTGAAACACTGGCATATACAGCCATGTATGTTGTATCAAAGAAATACCATAACCTCTAACTGTGACACTGCTTAAAACTATTTATGCTTGGGTGTAGGTCATTGCGGCTTTCAATTTGTAATCGAAGCTGAAAAGTGATACTGCTCTCATCATTATCAACATATGTTTTCTATAGTAATGACATACACACTGAGGTTGAAGTTTTGACATAGACTGTTCAAGAGACTATAATGTGAATTATAGAATCACCTCTAATTAAGCTCTCTACCCTGTCTTGAAGGTGAGGATCACATGTTTGTTCACATAAGTTCCTTATTAAATATCATGATTTATATATAAATAAAAAATTAATTGCTATGGTTTTGATAAAACTCAATGATACATGTTTTTAACTGAAGATGGATTTTGTGGTAATTATCCCATAATTCAGCCAATGAATTAATCTGTTAGTCAGAGATCTAAGTATACATTAGGTTTATAAGTTATGTTGATGATACTATTGCATGCTGAGCAGGTGACAAATATGAAGTACTACTGACCATGAGCAACTTGGATGTATCTGAAACACTTACTTTCAGAAGAGCTAAATTAGGGAAACATTCAAGAATGCTACAGTATTGAACCAGTGTGTTCTGGTTTCATCCATAATAGTATGACCTTGGCTGAAAGTGAACTGATTCTAATAATAATAATAATAATAATAATTCATTACATTTATATAGCGCTTTTCTATACAACATGTAATGGTATATTAGGTGGTACTTTGGCTTATTTATTATTCTCCAAGACTCAATTCATTGTCTACAGAGTAGTTTGAGTGCAAGCATTAATCTGAACACATTTAAATGTATCCATATCTAATAGAACGTCCGTCTGTCTGTCTGTATATTCCCAATACAATCCTACACCCTTTGACGAATCCAGACCAAATTTGGCATAGTTGCTGTCTAGGACCATGGCGGCAATATGGACTACCTTGGAACCCAAGATTATGAACCAGGGCTCTCGGTGTGTTTTTTTTTTTTTTTTTAAAACCTTTGCTGTACAGTTTGCACACCACTGCCACCTGCAGGCTCAGATCAAGTAAAACATCCAAAAGCCATATATCATGCCCAGAGCCTAACATTACTTATTTGGGCAACACCATATGCTGCTTCTATCTAATTTAATGATATAAAAAAAAGAGCATTGTGTGCTTTTGCAGTAGGATGTTGGGTCAGCAGTCCACCTTGAACTAAGAGGATGAGTTGGACATGACAGAGTTCATAGTTAGACGCTTCTTCCCACTTCACATCACATCACATACCCCCCCACCACTCACTGCAGGTGATCTCTGTGCTGTAAAGTCAAAGAGAGAAACAACGGTCTTAGATATTGATGCTCGTACTTCTAATGGAAAAGCCACAGAAATTGTGTTGCAATGACTAAATCTACTGCTCCATGCTCTTGTGAATTTCCCATTGGGATTAATAAAGTATCTATCTATCTATCTATCTATCTACATATTAATACGTCGGTTTAATACATAGGATGCCAACCCTTGTATATATCTACTTACAGAGGCACTCAAATCATAGGGTTACTTATGTACTAAATGGAAAACATATTTTTTTTTTTTTTGGAATCTGATCCCCTACATCTTTGAAAAAGTATGAATATATATCTTTTCTGTCTGTAGCAGCTCTCAGAAAAATTGAGAAGTGTAAGTAATGTTGAACCTAGATCATCTGACTTCTTAGACAGACATTCAAGTACCAAAATGAAGAGACTTACTAAATTTTTACATACATTTGCAACTTTTGTTTTCTTACTACAGCAGAAACCCAATTTAGCATTTCTATGTTTAACTTTTTTCGACTTTTTACATTTTTGAATAGTGAGTGGATATGATGACTTTTTTTCAGAAGAAACGTTAATTTTGGAAAAAAGGGACTGTTTGTGTTATAGTTAAGCTTCATTTAACAAATATTTCTATATAAGTAATTTACTTTATTATAAACAGTGCTACAGATTTTATATGTGTGCTGTACCTTTATTGCAGCAAATTAAAAGAAATATATATATATATATATATATATATATATATATATAAAAACACTAAATTTTTTTATCTATTAATTATGTAGTAATTGTTGGCTGGGATTTGCTCCAGCAGACCCCCATGACCCTGTAGATAGGATATAGCAGGTTGGATAATGGATGGATGTTTCTTCAAAAAACCTTTGTATGATACACAGCAACAAATAATAAACAGTACAAATCTTTAAAAAAGCCTATTGTGTACTAAGCAGCAATTTCAAATTTGTCTTTTTCCAATTAAAAGTGTTAGCTGCTGCATTTTAAACAAGCTCGCTGTCCAACCTCAAGCAGTGTCCATTTTAATTTAAAGGACAAAATAAAGCTCTGAATTCCTTAAAGTAGTTTTTCTTGCCATTTGTGTAGGTGCATAGGACGACTTCTTGGATTACCTTTTTTTCAGTTTATTACTCCACTTTCTTTAACATAAACACAGATGTTTTATCTGTATGCAAAGGGATGCAAGTCCTGTGTGTCAAGTATGCTCAACCTGGCATAACCAACATGGTGATAAAATGAGTGCCACCATCTGAAGTCATTCAAACACAGTATTTCAGATTACACTGGCAAACATGTGTGTTCTAAAATTAGTAGAAACTGTACTTCGTGCCAGACATATAATTAAAATGTCACAGAAAATGCTGACCAGCTGCTCAACACATGAGTTGTATGCATGACCTTGGATGCTGTCTGTACCTTTAGCTTTGCAAGTGTTCATTTTCATCAGAGACTTATTGGTTTTGTCTATGAACAGGACAAGAACCTGGAACACGTGGAGGAGCTTGTTCCGCTGACTGGCTGGGTGCTATTGGATCTGAAGCAAGCATATAAGTATTTCAAATGTTAATCACATCTAGTAAGGACTGTTAGACAGATAACTTTGATCTTATGGTCTGGCTCATTACCTTACAACATGTATCATTGAGATGAACTGTTAGATCAGTTTTATATCTAAATTTTGTATAGTTTAATGACAGTTCTAAGTTATTTTTTCCACAGCAACATAAATACATTCTAATTCTCAAAAATACACCATTTATTCAAAATCATATGTAGTGATTTTTTTTTGGACATTTCATATGAATCCATCCATCCATCCATCCATCCATCCATTGTCTCCCGCTTATCCGAGGTCGGGTCGCGGGGGCAGCAGCTTGAGCAGAGATGCCCAGACTTCCCTCTCCCCGGCCACTTCTTCTAGCTCTTCCGGGAGAATCCCAAGGCGTTCCCAGGCCAGTCGAGAGACATAGTCCCTCCAGCGTGTCCTGGGTCTTCCCCGGGGCCTCCTCCCGGTTGGACGTGCCTGGAACACCTCACCAGGGAGGCGTCCAGGAGGCATCCTGATCAGATGCCCGAGCCACCTCATCTGACTCCTCTCGATGCGGAGGAGCAGCGGCTCTACTCTGAGCCCCTCCCGGATGACTAAGCTTCTCACCCTATCTTTAAGGGAAAGCCCAGACACCCTGCGGAGGAAACTCATTTCAGCCGCTTGTATTCGCGATCTCGTTCTTTCGGTCACTACCCATAGCTCATGACCATAGGTGAGGGTAGGAACATAGATCGACTGGTAAATTGAGAGCTTCGCCTTGCGGCTCAGCTCCTTTTTCACCACGACAGACCGATGCAACGCCCGCATTACTGCGGATGCCGCACCGATCCGCCTGTCGATCTCACGCTCCATTCTTCCCTCACTCGTGAACAAGACCCCGAGATACTTGAACTCCTCCACTTGGGGCAGGATCTCGCTACCCATTTCATATGAATTACAGGTATATTCACACAATACCGTAGTTGTCTTAACATGTTACTCCAGAAGAAATCAGTTTGTATATACTGTGTATTTCCTTACTGTTTTTTAGCATGTTATACCTAAAAATCAATCAAACCCTGAAAAAATTAGCATTTAAAAAAATAAAATAGTATTGCACTTATGTTTTTCATCTGGTTGAGCTGCACTTTGTTATTATGTTAGGCATCAACCCTGCATCCATACCCATTACAAATACACAGATGGGATGCCAGATAAAGTAGAATTTTAATTTTTAATGTGGGAATTTAAGTCATCCACATCTCTCAGACAGAATCTCACAGAAGATGTGAATTGAATGGCATAGTCAATATTTTGGGAAAACCTAAGATAAAATTAGTTTTTTTGGGTAAATGATTGGTGCTACACTCTTGATGACCAACATATTGCAATAATTATGCAATGCACTATAGTAAATGCAAGCAGGCCTGTTAAACACTAATATGAATGAGGTTTTAATGTCAATGCAGTGTTAAAACACAACTGTTGTGTTTAAACAAGATTATTAAAGTCAGCTACACAGCCACAACAGCACAAAACCATAAGAAATACACATATTTTTTTGGACAGTATACAGATAAAATGTATAGTTTTCCCTTATAAATAAAAGTGCCTTATATTTTCTAACTCTGTTAGTGAGAGTAAATAAATATATGGATAGTTTGTGAGAGAAACCAAATGACTATTATGGTTAAAAAAAAAAGTGAATATACATCCTGATCAGTGACAAACTATTTTTAGGATGAATGCCTCTTCACTTTCATAAAGTGAAGCACTGTACTTGAAAAGATAAAATGTGAGGTTTTGTTTTACACTTTAATTTTCAAATAAGGTACAGAATTTAAATAAACAATTTTTTTAGGAATACTCCACTGACTATTTTTAAATATTACCTTTATCCACTATACATAGTCCAAGTGACTGATATCAGAGGATACAAAAGTTCACCTCTGTTGTAACAAATTACTGACCTTTGAACTTCTAAGCACTTGGATACTTTGTCCTTTCCAAATAGATTTTAAAACAACAAATACACAACACTCAATAATTAAGTATGAAGATAAAACTATTTAGTTAAAAAATGAAGTTTAATCAATACAACATAGTACTTAGAAACAACTGGCCTAAAAAGTCATACAGCATTTAATTCAACACATTATTAAACAGTTAACAATCTGCAAATACAAGAATACAAGATTGGGTCCTTTTTTGTAAAAAGGATTTATAAATAATTATTGCTATGCATGGATAGATTGAGGCCTCCGTTGACCCTTAATTGGATTAAACACCTTACTCCACTTGTATAATGATTTTTTTTTTTTACTTTGAACTAAGCTCTTCATCAACAATTTAAAAAAAAAAAAAAAAAAAATCAACCACCACAAGAGGAAGCTTTAGGCAGGTCAACATTACAGGGAGATTCATATAGATATCTGGCATAAGAAAAACAAGACACTTCTGAGAAAACTTTACACAGTAGTCATTTTCAGTATACAAAACCTGAAAGCCACATAAATACAGAAAATCTAATGCTGCATGTGTTTTTTAATTTCCCAAAAGGAAGGCAATAGCAAAATGAGGTAGGGGCAAAAAGGGTTTGTGTTCTTTTGTCTAAGTAAACAATAGCTGGATCTGCAAGAGTGGAAAATTTAACACAGGAATGTTTATTTGTAATGCATACTGAGTGATGCATGAGAAGAGGTACTGACTTACTATGAAATACTATGCTCTATTAGGACAACATTAACTGAAAACCAGCAAAAATTACTATTAAGAAAATCAAATTCAATTTTAGCTTGTGGCAAAATAAATAATTTTTTCCACAGGTAACAATAAATTTAATAATCCATTCGGCATATTCAAATTCAGTTAAAACTGCTGCCTCATAGCTCCAGGTTACCGGTTTGATCCCTTATCTGGCTACGCACTGTGACAGATTTGCCTGTTCTTTTAGAAACAAATTTCCCTTCATCTTCCAAAGATATGACTAATAGATTCATTGGCTTGGTCTGCTTGCGCGAGTGTGGCCATGTGTTTGATGGTGTTGTGACATGCGCTGGCTCTACAATATGAAAATGAATGGAAAAAAATGCCATCAATATGTAAGCCACTGAGGGTAACTAATCCATTCCCCATGCTATTCTAACACCGAAAAACAAAGCTAATGTCCTTTAAGTGTCTTTGTAAAAGGTTCTTTGAGTACCTAGATTTTCATCCAGACTCAAGATTCATTGCTTTATGTCGTGATGCTAAAAGATTGCTTAAAATGTACCATTTTAACTCTTTTTGTATTATGTTTCCTTTTGATTGTATGTCTTTGTTTGGTCTTACTGTGAAACTGATATATCATTATATCCAACAAACATTTTTTGAACTACAATATAAACTGCAGTTTAAACATTTAGCACCAGTGCAATACCTACATCACTCCTATGAATCAGTTACACTGGCTTCCCATAAACTAACTTGCCAGGGCATAAATTTCATCACTGCATATAACATTTATTGCTACTGCTTACTTCTAGAAGCCAGAGACTGTCTGATGGCAGTACCAGGAAATTTTGTTTGAAATGTTACCCCTTTATCTCTTCCAGTGACTATTTTAATTTGGATTTTTCATAACTGCATTTTAGTTCTACCTCTATTATATATTCACAGAAATATCATAAACTTCATGAATTTACAATTACTATTAATCTCTAATTATCCCTGATTTCCTTTTGTTTTTTCACCACCTGATCAAAGTACTGTGCAGCCACTTATGATGTTGGAATGAAAGCAGATACTCCAATTGTAGCCAAGACCCCAATACATCAAATCTTCTGGGGTGATGTTTAAAAACAACTGGACTTACTTAGGCACACTTATGTTAAGCAGAATGCCCAGTACAGGCAGGGCAGGTCTTTTGGCCTTCAAACCCCTGCTGATTTTGTTATTACTCTCCTGCATCACGGTCCTGAAGCGTTTTTTTTCTGTCCTCCCCAGCTATCTGACCACAGACTTATCATTAGAGACTTAAAAATGAATCAATATATAAGGGACCTTACTTTATCTACTTGTACACTTTTGTCATGTGTGTATTGATATATTTTCATTTGTTATTTTTGGCGTGTCATTTATTTGTTCTCATTCATACCTATTTCTAATTTCCTTTTCTTACAACTCTGACATCTTATAAAAGATATTCTACATTTACTTGTACGAAAATGTACTATAGAAACAAATGTTATTTTAGACCTATTATCCCCTTCATTTAATTGCATTTCAACTTTTAGATCCTACTCTACTAATGAGGACTCTGGTATGCTGTTTAAATAAATGTCAATCCACTGCTACATATATTTTATTGTTTTATACTGGAAAAGATGGTCCAGGTAAAGGGCACTAAGACATACATGGCCTCTTGCCACTGTGTGAATACCGAGCGGTTTATCCTGCATTGCTTTGCATCATACAACAACAATGGACACACTGTGCAAACACCTTGTGAATGGGACTTAAGGTGAAAGAATTCTTGCAGACTCTGAAGGGAGCTTGTATATGAAAAAACAGACTACAATTATATCATAAACAGATCAAATCCGACGAAGCCTTCTTGCAAAAACAACTTAGGTAATACTTTATTTTTTCCTCCCACAATGTTCAGATGTGTTGCACACTAGGCCAGTGCAACAAACACATCTGGATGGATTTTGGAATTTCGTGCCACGCAGCACCTTATTAACTTGGTATTTTCATGACATGGCCTGAAAATACAAACGAGGGCGTGATGGTGAACATTATGAGACAAACGACAAACCAGCTCACCAAGCAAATATTAGCCTCACCTTTAGAGAGCATTGTTTTTATCCTGCAAAAGTCAAACTCTGTTGCGCCGAACAGCTGTTACAAGTTAGACACGCGTCAACGACTACCGTTTCACCAGACAAAATCTGTGTATGTCTGTCCAAGTTGAACAAAGATATTTTTCACGTCATCTATTAAATCTGCATTCCACTGAAATATTTAGTGAAGCCATAGTTTCACAGAAAAATATATTATGACCACGAACGAGAGTTTACAGTAGATTACAACATTAAATGACTTGTCGCTTCGCTAAAACATACCTTCAGATTAATGTTACACCTTATAAACAGGTGTGATACTCGCGAAATATGCGTGCACGAAAGGGCTACGAAGAGCTTCCCACGCAGAAACAATCACAAACAATAATAAGTGCGACGTGTCACCGGCTAGCTGAGCTTAAAACCACACTTCCTGATGGTAGACCAAACTGATTCCTAAAAGAACGAATCCGACACCACACCCGAACAGTTTAAAAAAAAAAAAAGAAAAAAAAAACAGGAGCCTTTACCTTGTTCGTAGGAATGGATCGGAGTCGTTTGAAAATTGCTAAAATGTCTTGCTTGGTAGGGTTAGACATCTTCTTGCGGATCCTCCAGCACGAACCAACCAGTCAGTCAAACAACGCCACATCAACCTGGCTGTGAGCTAAGGATTGTGAAAGCCTCGACTTCCGGGTTGGAGACCGCGCGAACTGCAGGCGACTCTCGCGCGTGCTAGCAGAAAAACGCTCTTGTACCCTGTGGTGACGTCATCAACACGCGCCTACTCATCAATTCACGCGGTCGCGGAGCCGCAAAACTTAAGCAGATGTCCGAAAACAAGAGTTGACGGCTGCAGTTAGGTAGAGTGTGAGTTCAGGCTAAGTATGGAGTAAGTAAACTATATTTGTTTTTGTGTAAACTTTCCCTATATTGCGGTGTTCAGCATCTTTAGGTAAGGTTCGTAAAAGAGATAATGCAATATTTAATAAAAGTGATTTTCACGATTCGTGTTTCTTTGCAACTAGACTAAGGATCAAAGAAAACCCTCTTCATTCTTTTAAAAGCAATTTTTAGTTTTTCCAGTAATTTGAAAAACTACATTAGCGAAATATTTTATTTGTGTGCATTAAATATATTTTAACCTTTAGTGGTATCCATCAATTTTTATATTTGTCAATATTAAGCCAGCAGCTATAGTACCTGCAGTTCATAACAGGTAATCTAACATGAAACTTGCTGCTGGAAAGTTGGTAAGGCCATCAAAAGGAGGTTACCCTGTGGTCCGCATGCGGAACCCAAAACAGTGACAGGCATACTTTACAAAAAAAAAAAAAAAAAACTGGAGAAATTAGTTCCTTACTCTCGGTGGTCATAAACGTTCCCTAGGTATCTTTTGAAAAGAGTAGGTTGTTCCCTGATGGCCTTGTTAAACTGCCTATCACAGCATTGTTCATTCTGATTCCTGATCATTCCATGTCTCTGGACGGATGGTGACATCACACTGGCAGTAGGCTTCCCCAGTGTCGTTTATGGGGTTAGGCTGCATTACTGGGTTTGTCCAGCGACCCACAGTGGATAAAACAATTTCTGCAGTTATCCAACCAGTATTAAGATTGCCATTATCATTAAAGAGAACAAGTTTCTGCTGGGGTGGCACGGTGGCGCAGTGGGTAGCGCTGCTGCCTCGCAGTTGGGAGATCTGGGGACCTGGGTTCGATTCCCGGGTCCTCCCTGCGTGGAGTTTGCATGTTCTCCCCGTGTCTGCATGGGTTTCCTCCCACGGTCCAAAGACATGCAGGTTAGGTGGATTGGCGATTCTAAATTGGCCCTAGAGTGTGCTTGGTGTGTGGGTGTGTTTGTGTGTGTCCTGCGGTGGGTTGGCACCCTGCCCAGGATTGTTTCCTGCCTTGTGCCCTGTGTTGGCTGGGATTGGCTCCAGCAGACCCCCGTGACCCTGTGTTCGGATTCAGTGGGTTGGAAAATGGATGGATGGAAGTTTCTGCTGAGCTCTGCCACCTCCTGGTAGAGGTCATTATTGAACTAGTGTTTGCTTCCCCATGGATTTCAGACTTAGTTGTGGCAAAAAAGAAATCAGGGGGTCTGCATCTTTGCATTTGTTTGTGTTCTGTAAATAAAGCAATCATTCCCTATAAATGCCCTTTGCCAGCAATCATTCCCAATAAATACCCTTTGCCAGCAATCATTCCCGATAAATACTCTTTGCCGGCTGACGAAGAGTTGACCACACATTTTCATGAGTCTATAGATTTCAGTAAACCGGACATAAATTGTGGCTATTTGCATGTTCCTCTTACTTCTATAAGCAGAGATCTTACCGTTTTTGTGACACACCTCAGAGTCTTCCATTACAAAAGGATGCCCATTGGCCTCAGCTGTGCACCTAGCTGCTTCCAGAAGATCTTGTCACTGATCCTGGCAGGAATCACAGGTGTAGCCATTTATTTGAATGACATCATTGTGCACGGTGAGCGCCTTTCTCAGATGTTCCACCAACTCTTAAATCACCATGTCACCCTTAACTCTGAAGGGCATTGTAAAGCTGAAGCAGCATTGCAGTTGTACTGTGTGGTGGTCTAATAGAGACCGTGATGATGAGATAAAGGACTGCACTGCCTGTCTTCTCAGTGGCAAACCTTCACATAGTCCACCAGCCCCCCTCACTCATATACAATGGTCACTTGCTCCCTGGAAGCACATTCAGGTTAACATTTGGGGTGAATTACTTGGTGCACCACACCATGCCTGTTATCTCCTAATGGCATATGATCTCCATTCCAAATGGCCAGAGGCCCTACCGCTTCAACTGTGACCACCTAATCCATTATTACAGGCCTGGATTACCTTTTTGTTTGGTGGAGCCTGCCAGACATGACAACTATTGATAATGGACCCAAGTTCGTTTTAGGGGAATTTTATAAGGACTAGGAAGACAAGGCCAATAAATTGCTGTGTACCACCAGGAATCGAATGGTGGGGTTGAATGTCTCAACTGCACGATAAAGAATGAAATCCAGGAGTACCTATCAGATGGTTGGTATTTTGAGGCAGTAACAAAACATACCACAGCTGGGGTGTCGCCTACTTCCTTGATGTTAGTCAAAGAGCTGACCCTGCCTTTGCACCATCTTTCATTGGGAAAAACTTTGCCTCTGCCAACATATTCACAGACACATTCACATTTTACCTCTCAACAGCAGCATTTCAGTCAGGCCAGAAAACCAAAACTGCTTTTGCCAGTCTGTATCAGTAAGATGAGACTTCATTTTACAAATCCATTGCAAATTGCTGAACAGTTTGGACCAGCTACTTTTCTTCTGCAAGATGGTTCTAGGTGTCACACAAATAGTCTTGAAAAATTCATCATGGGCCAAAGATGCATAGCCTGATGCCATGGGAGCTCCAAGCAGTGGCTGGAAATGGAATGGCTGGTCCTCAATCACTACCGCAGGCTTCCTGTGGGGTTTCACATTGATTTAGGGCCAGAAGACCACCCTCCTGGCTTAAGGACTATGTTACCAACTAGGCCATAACTTTAAAAAGGGGTGAGGAAATGTGGTGTGGTGTATGGCCAGAAGCAGATGTGAGGGTGGTATGTTTGAACAGAAGAAGGAAAATGGAAATATTGTTTTTTTGGTGGATGTTAATACAGTACTTAAGAATTATACATGTGTCACCCTCTATTTCAAATATAACAGAGGCATGGCCAAAATGTTACTAAAAAATGACAATATTCTGTAAGTCATAACTTTTGATCTTTTAATCAAAGATATGTGACATTTTCTGGGATTGTATTTAGTATTAGGTGACATTAATTTCTAAAATAACTAGGACGCTTCGCCCCCTGCTCGCTTCGCTCACCAACCCCCGTGTTTGGTTTTCCGGATACACACTTTTAAGATTTTTTTTTTCTTTGAATTGTTACTATTTCATTAGTTTCACTTTTATTTCAGCACTTCTGTAAAAACAATATTTGTAATCTTGCGAGTCCCAATATGCTGAATCTTTTTAATGAGGTCAGGATAGGTTTCTCTGTTTGGAATTTCAGCACAGACAAAAAGATCTACATCATCAGCAGTTAATAATTTTTTTTTACAAAGTAAAAAAGTAAGTAGAGTTCTGCATTGGACTCCTGTCTGTAAAGTTGTGCTATTTTCCTCTCTCAGTTCCAAAAGTACATGGGGTTACCAAGGTGATACCCCAGCTTTGGTCTAGGTTTTTGTACAAGGGCTAGACAGAACGTTTTTGACTCCTGGGGTAAATGTAGCTTTTTAAATAAGCAAACAGATAAATATATATACGTACATGAACAAAGTAACCAATAAATGCATGTGCGGTAAACTCCATTTTTGAAATTCTCAAGATTCTTTATTTGTCACGTGCATAGTTATACAGGACAACACGCAGTGAAATGCATCCTGATCCGTGCAAAGTTAGAAGAATATCAGTTAGATTAACAAAAAGTCATAGATTGAAAGGTAACAGTATAGTAGAACATAATAAGTACAATTATGTGAATAAAGTAGAATTAAGTATTAATTTGCAATAGTGTAGTAATTATTGTGCAAAACCAAAGTTAGACTGGTGGATAGTTAAATGAGGCAGTTTGTTTGCGCTACTGCGATCTTTACTTTCTTTTTTTATATTTTCTAATTTTCCTACTTTCATATCCTTTAACTTTCTCCACATGTGTATAGTGCTTTTTTTTTGAGCCTTTCTAATTTCCCTGGTTTCATAGTCTCAAACCTGCTCTGCATGTGTTTAGTGCCAACGTTTGTAAACGTCTTTATGAAGTTCTACTTTCTTTTACTCATTGTCTTTTAATTCTGAGCCGGATTGGACGTGCTTTTTTTCAATTCCACTTGTTCCGGGCTGATAATTACTTTCCTTATTTTCTGAATTTGCACCTCAATTATTCTTTTTTGCTCTTTTTTCTGTCCAACGCATTTGAGTCTCTTTTCTCCTCGCTGCTTTCTTCTTCGCTTAGATGTCGACATTTAATTTATAACGTACTGTACTATCCTTATACGCTTTATATGCGCTGAGAGCCCTGGATCTGTGTGTGCTCAAATCCTTCACAAGACTGAATGTTTTGCTGCCTATTGTCCTATTTGATAGATTGTAAGTAGGGTGTATCTTTGGTCTCGCGGGTCTTTAAAATGTCTTACGAGAAGATCACGTATCATAGACTTGCTTTTTGCTTTCCAGGACAGGATTTCTTTTTATAATAGATAGATAGATAGTCCATAGTTGCATAGTTTATACCTTGCTGAATCTTGTATAAAAATTCTTTCATCCTTTAGAACAATTTTTCTCCACTATAGGTCCACACTAAATCACATCAGCTCTATCTATTACTGTTAATTCAGCTAACAGGTTATCTAGCAACAAGCAGCTACTGTCACCTTCAAAGTAATCTCAGCTCCTTTCTCAGCTGTGCATTTAGTTAGGCAACTGTGTAATTAATTGCTAGAAACATACATGGAACTCTGTTTCTGGAATACCATTGAGTTCCTCTGTAACATTACACTGGATATCAGAAATGTCTGGTAAACTTTGTCCTTTCATGGCAATTTTTAATTTTGGGACAAACCAGAAATCACAAGGGGCTATTCACATGTCATGTGAATACGGTGGATGATCCAGTTTGGTAATTAATTTTTTAGCAAGGAAATCACAAACATGGAGTGCATTATGTCCTGGGGCATTGTCATGACAGATGATCTACTTCTTGCATCATCATTCATAACTCACCCATACCTTGAACCTCTTATGCTACTCTAAAACACTTGACTTTTTCATAGCATCATCACCATATGCCACTTTCAACAGCTCCAGTGTTTAAGTAGCACTTTGTAGCTCTGGCAACACTACACACCTGTTCCAGCTGTCACACCTCACATGATAAAGTCTACCATATGTGGCAAATAAACAAGCCTTGACACAACAAAAAAGGTTTGGGGCAGCCTCCTGTATATTTGGAAGTGGCTACAGATGCAAAAGTTGAGAAAAATGGTCTTTACAGACAAGAGTCCAAAACAGAACTGAACAGATTAGGAAATATGGCAGATATATAGTTGAAAAACAGGAAGAGGAGGGATCTTGGACTGGAACTGGAAATGAGGTCATCAGGCTGCAACTTCTTGGGAAGTGGAAATAATGTCATTAGGAGGTGGTCTCTTCTGCTGGTCTGGAAGTGACATCTTCTGGGGCGGAACCGGAAGTGACATCATGGGAGTCAGGTGGAATTTCCCACATTTAGTCTACAGGAAGATAAGAGAAAGGATTAGTGCACTATGCCACCCCCTGGTCTGACCGGGAATTACCTTCTTTTGAGAGCTTTAGCTGCCTCCCATGCTCACGTGTGTGACAATAAAAATAATTTTACCACTGGGGAGAGCATAGTTTAATTTGTATATGCAGAAAATGTTAAATAGGTACCTTGAACCAAACTATATTTACTAAGGTGTCAAACAGGTCATGATATACTCCTGGTAAACAAAAATGTTCTCGAGGCACATTAATATTATTATCAGTAGTAGTAGTTTTATTGAGCTCCTTGAAAAAGTATTTGCCCCCTTCCAGATTTCCTCTATTTTTGCTTATTTGTAACAGTTAAATATTTCTGATCTACAAACAAATTTAATATAACATAAACGACAACCTGAGTAAACACAATACAATTTTGTAAATTATTTGATTTATTGAAGGAACAAATTTCACCAACACCTTTATATCATCCATGTGAAAAAATAATTGCACCCATAGTCACTCAATCAACCAATGAACCAAATTTAAATGATAATGTGTTAAATTAGAATGGACATACCCAAGCTTGATTGCTGCCAGTGCTATGGAATATAAACTTTGCCTTAATAGAACCTTTCCAGTATAACGAAGTTGGCTAAAAGGTCACAACAAGCAGCACACCATAACTCAAATTCTGCAAGACCTGACGAAGAATGTTACTGAAATATCTCCACAGGGAAAGAGTTACAAAAAACTCTTGGACTCCAGTCAACCACTATGACAGCCACCATTTCCAAATGGAGAAATCTTGGAACAGTTGTAAATCTGCCTAGGAGTGGCAAGCCTAGCAAAATTACTTGAACAGCACATAGAAAACTGATCCGGGGAGTCAGAGAAGAACCCAGATGAACATGTTAAGGAACTGCAGGCCTCTTTCAGTTCAGTTAATGTCTGCTTTCATGATTGCACCATTTATAAGACACTGGGCAAAAATGGTGTCCATTGTTGTTGCTGCTAAAAGGTGGCAAAACCAAGTATAAAATTTAGGGGGGCAATTACTTGTTTACATTGGTGATATATGTGTTGATGATTTTTTCCTTTAATAAATCAAGTGATCATTTAAAAAACTATTATATTTACTCAGGATGTCTTTTGTGGTAGACTAAATTTGATACAAAAAGAATAAGTGTTATGAATAGGCAAAAACAGAGGAAATCAAGAAGGGGCAAATCCTTTTTCATTGTACTGTATATACAACATTGTATGTACAGATTCTACCAGCAATCTTTAAAACCTATGAATCCACAAAATGTATAATGTTTTATTAACTACTTTTTAGAGTGCTTAGTTGTGTACAAGTAATACGTATGTATCCTCATGGTCTCTCTGTTGGGTCCCTCCTGTGCATATCCTGAAAGCCATTGACACACCACTTACATCAATGGGCAGACAGTATAAACTTCCAAATGATGTGCGAAAGGACATCTGTGTATTGTTCAAACTCTTAAAGTTGACATTATTTCTTTGGAGTTTCTTTAAATTCTAGAGCTGGGTTTAGCAGAATATGACTGAATAAAATATTGACTATTAAGTCATAAAATACATATATGAAGTCACTGATATATTTTTATAATTGTATTATACAGGTCTATGATTATATTGTTAAGTAGTATGCCTCTGTACTTTGCATTTCACTTTGTAGTAAAACATGGCATGTGTGGAGGAAAAATGAGACTTTGGGTGCATAAAGTGTTTTGGTATGCTTTCCATATTAAAGTTAGCATAAATGTCAGAAATCTGTTCAAACATATCAAGAAACCAGATAAAGGTCAAGTGAACAACAAAGATAAGAATGTACTAGGATATGGCTAATGTCATATACAGGATGTTCTAGTAGGATTAAGAAATCAGCAGATGTCTTGCACCCAGCAAAGACAGGACAGTTCCCACATACACAGAAATTTCAAGGGCAAGGGCTGAACCTGAGAGATATGAGAAGAACAAAACTGTAGCATAACAAGACTTTTATTTTGGGGTATTTAAGCTAGCTCTCTGCCCAAAATATTTTATATCTTTTAACCAATCAGATGGGCGTGTAAGCCAGCGAACCATCCATCCATCCATCCATTTTCCAACCCGCTGAATCCGAACACAGGGTCGCAGGGGTCTGCTGGAGCCAATCCCAGCCAACACAGGGCACAAGGCAGGGAACCAATCCTGGGCAGGGTGCCAACCCACCACAGGACACACACAAACACACCCACACACCAAGCACACACTAGGCCCAATTTAGAACCAATCAGAGTAAATGTCAAGTAATGTGTATGCATTAATTCAGCACTGTTACGTAAATTCAGTTGTTTATAAATATAGATCTTGCTTTTATTCTTTGACCACTTGGTGACAACCTCTGCCCAGGTCACTGTGCCTTGGTAGATTGCTATAACAGAGAAGCGAAAACAAAAGACGTAATGGACAAGCTTCCTCCTGCCTGGATTCTGACTCAAAGAGGTCCTAATTGTGGACAAGATTTCTTTCTTTAATATATTTCCAAACTAAATTTCTACCACATGTGTTGAATACTGTAGTAAATATAGTTTTGTTCAAGATACCAACTTCATGTTTTGTGCATTTACTAATTAAAACACTTCTTTTTATGCAGACTTTGTTATGCATGGTCAATATGCGTTGGGAATATAGACATTTGTTTTCCATTTTTAATGCCCCATAAATCAAAAGATTTGATTTTCTTCAGACAGGCACTAGTTGCTAAAGAACAATTATAACGTGAGTAATGCCAATCAAATTTTGAAACATCTGATGTGGTTTAATGTAGAAATATAGAGGGCCAAAGTTGCTAAACAGCATTAAAGAAATTTTTATAAACTTTGCAGCAAGCCATAAATCAGCAAATATGCAACTGTGGACAAACTATTTTAGAAGTTAAAGACATATAATACTAAAGATTAATCCATGGATTGACGTAACAGCTGCTGTGAGGTGAGTGTATTGATGTATAAATGGCTACCAATGCATCTTTCAGGTGGATGTTTACATTTGTGGTGGATGAGGAGGTCCCCCCTCCAGCAAAGTTACATAACTTCTAATCTAATTCAATAAAATATATGACAAGAAAATGTGAAGGTCTGGAACATATTGACCTCCTCTGGGCCACAAAACATTTGGATGGTGGTCTCTGGAAAAGTTAAAAATCAACTGTTCTGGAAACATAAACAGAGCATAGAGAAGCCATAAAAATAAATAACGCGTTACATTAGCAGCATGAATTGGCTTATAAGTAAGAAATTGGTTGGAGCAAAAATGTCATCCCTCCAGGAAGTGAGTTTAAATCCTTGAGTTAGCTCCCTTTACGTCTCATTATTATTTGTCAGCTGGCCTAGAAGCAAAAAAGAAAAGAAAAGGGCATTTCAATGAATATTAAAGCCACAGAAGTATGCGCTGTTTCCTTAGCAGCAGTAACTGGCTACTTATTGAGAAAGTCACTGGAAAGAAAAGGTTCTGCTCCCTTGCACTTCAGTTTGTATTGTATGGTATGTGTTTGTTGAGAGTTTATAATGTACGTGTAGGGTATGCATTTGTCTCAACTTGTTTTCTTTCTTGTTTTTGTGACACAGTTAATGACGTTGCCTAACCCAGGCTTTCCCTATAATTTTCAGGCCATCGCTTATCTTTGGTCAGCCTAACCACCTATTTTATTGTGCTGTTGGGCATTGCATTGTCTCTTACAGTAAGTTATACAGTAGATGCCATAAAGGACCCTGGGAAAGGCCAATCCAACCATTCCATTTCAGAACAAGTGTCAGAGGACAGCTCGAAGAAGAAGCCAACCCAGGCAGTCCATCACAGGTAGTACCCACCTTCACTCCTGCAGGGCCCAGGCTCCAGATACCTTAGCTTTCACATCTATGGCATGTGGGAAAAAGCTGGAGGACCTGAAGAAAACCCACATAAAATCCTACACAGACGCTGACTGAGTCAAAGCCGAGTCCATAGAGTGCTGAGATGGAAGTGCGCTCTGCAGCTCCCACAATGGAAGTTGTCTGTAAAGTAGATATTATTCTAGTTTTACACGTGTACATTCATTCACAAACCAGCACATCATTATTTCACTGGTTTTCTGAGGACCAAGTTAAAAAGAGCACAAACAGTCACACATCTGTCTGTCTTCTTGTTAGCCTACATTTGGCCAACTCGGGACGGCCTCAAACCCAGCATAACTTCATCCATCAACTGCCCCCTTCTCCTCAAATGAAACCCAATTCTATGTGAAGAACAACTCAGATGAAGAAACCAGAGCTGAAGGAAACACAAATCTGGTCCTGAGGCATTTGTTTATACCCATTCCCACCTGAACCTTCCATTACACAGGGGTTTTCCCCCCAATTTGAGACCGCAAAGCTCTTTTTAGTTCCCCTTTGTGAGTAATAGTGATAACAATGTGAATTGGTCATCAAACATTGACACAGATACGACATTCTATGAGCAAAACCAGCTGTAGCCAACCTTTAAAGTATGTCACTGGGACCTGTTAAGCGTATTTCATTGTATCTGATTTTACTCATATGAACAGAAACAGACACATTTAGGTAAGACAGCCGACAGAAAAAGACGTGTGTCTCTCTCATAGCACGCGACACAAGCTTGCTGACAGAGGAGGAAGACTCGTTAGGTTAGCAATATGACAAGAAGATAAGCTGGCAGGTCAGGATATTCAGGGAAAGAAGGAGTGTGCAGTGACCCAAAAGTTCAGTTTCTGCTTTAAAGTGGTTCTTCTATTTTCTGCTAGTGATGAATCAGAAACCCAGAACATGCCCATGTTTGGAGCTTGCATGATTGTGTTTCAGACTCAAACCATAGGAAATGTACAAACGCTGAGACATAGCCCGGAACAGCAGAGCTCACCCACGGACGGATGGAAGACATCATTCCAGCCCGGGCCTAGAACAACATGCTTTCCCATGCTCTGTCTCAAAGCTGCACAAACGCCGACTGCAGGAAACCCCAACAGTATCAAGCTTTGGCCAAGTAGCTCTCCTTTGAGTATTATATTTTTATGAGTGTTAAGCCTATATTAAACATTCCATTTAGAATCACTACTGTACCACTAGGGAGAGATAAAAGATATATCTTTATGTATATTGATGGGTTAGTAATGGCTGCAATCTCTGACAAACCTCTTCCCAGGGTGCATGCGCCCCCTGCTGGATACACATGCGTGGTGAATTCAGTCGCATAAAGGTGCAAGGAGGTGCATGACAAAAAAGGCAAAATGACTGTGATCAAGATGTTAACCCTCTAAAATACTATTCACAATTTAGCAACTGTCAACGTTCATCTCAGGGAAACTGTGGAAGTCACTATTCCTTTCACTCTGGTAGCCTACAATAACACAAGGGGCAGATCAAGCACTGACATTCAACTGAAAAATGCCTGCAATGACCTAACCTGTACCTCTTTAGTATGTGTATGGGGTGGAGGGGAGGTCAACGATGACAAAAGGACATGGGGAACACCCCACACAGAAATCATCTGAGCACAGGATTTGAACCGAGGATACTGAATTATTGTAGTTACAATACTAAAGTCTGGACCAGTGTCCAAAAATTCAAAATAACATTAACTTTATAAAGACTCTTATTCCAAATTATGTAATCCTGGGGCCTACCTGTCAGCATTTAGTGCCCAATTCAAAAATAATGGATGGCCTGCTATCATTAACATTGTTCTATTGCCATAATTATAATCATAATTATTTGTCCAGCAGAGGGCAACAAAAATCTATGTTTACAGTATGCTAACTGTTGAAACCAGCATGAAACCATCTATCTGTGACAGCTTGGCAGCTTCCTGAGTTGACAGATGTACCTTGCCAACAGTGGTGCTAATGGCCAGCACACAGATGTTCTACTTCATTCTCTGGCAGGCCTGGATATTCATTCAAATGTTCTTATGAAGACAAAGAGTGCTGAGAGTAACGAAAATACAAGACATCTTTCTTGATTTCACCTGTATACTGTATAATCATGGAAAGTGTCCATCTAGTAATTTGTGATTTACCTCATCAATATGTTAACCAAGTACAAAAATGTCTGTAGCTGTTAAAAACCGACAGTTTTAACAATGTGAGATAGGTTATGAAGACTTAGATAAAACTGAATATGAACTTCAAAGAGCCAGTGATGGTATAGCACTGTCCATGCCTGGCACCTGGAATACACCCAACGGTGATGTGTTGGCTTGAAGCGTGTAGAGATATTGGATGGATAAACCTTTAAGGTAAGTTCCATCAAGAGGTCCATTAATGAAATCTATGATAACTTTATATCTGGCAACTGCCCAACTTGTGACCCAAATCCCACACTATTAGTCAGACGACCACTTCCTCACGTCCATCCCATTTCCATTTAGTACAATTGGACAGGAGAGCAATTTCTTGCCTGTGATGGACTATCGGTGTGGAGTTTACACTTTCTGGCCTATGTATTTGTATGATGATGGGATAGACTGCAGACCCTCACTATCCTAAATTAGATTATGCAGGTTTGAGAATGTCTTGAATGAGCAACACAGCAGTACGATTAATGTGACTGCTTTAGCCCCCCACACCTGGTTTCAGTCCCCAGTTTGGCCCCTCTATGCAGTTGAGTCATCTCTCGTCTTCATTCAGGGGTTGGCAGTAGTAGGCTGATTCACTGCAGTAAAACTGCCAGAGCATAGAACTGGCCTTCTGTGCAGAGGTTCTGCCTTATCTCAGTATATTTACATTCTGCACTGCTTAAGGAATTGGGCATTGGTTTAATTTAGAAGAGGAGAAAACCCCCCAATGGACTCCAACAGCCTTCATATCAGAAATAATGCCACAGAGTTACAAATGAAAACACAAAGGGTGTTGAAATATTTTTGAGCCCGACCTTCCAAGGGAATCACCAGTTTAACCAACAAGTTCACGATTTCATCTGTAATCTCCATGAATGCTAATGTTACTCTGCATGAAGTTCTTAAAGCTTTTTGTGTGTGTCACATTTTGTTTTACTTTTGCATCCCAGTCTTCTTTAGCAGAGTTTCTGTCTGTGGATGTTAGGTTTCAGACTGAGAAGCAGGTGGTAAAGGCATGGGGTCAGGCGGCATTTCAAAACCACAGAGCAGACGTTTATGGGCACTCATGTGAAGCAGAAGGGGGCTGCCTACCTGTTCCCACATTGGTGACAATGGTAATGCAAATCTGCATAATTTATGACCGATTATGTGGGCCTGTTGAGGCAGGTCATCACTATGGACTACACCCTCAGCACCATACATTGTTCATCCTATCATGCACGCACAGTTTTGAACCTTGACTTTCCTTGATGTTGCAGTCTCTCCCTCTTTAATTGTTCTGTTTTTTGGTTAGGCCCTGTGTCATGGTGATGTATCCAAGGTTGAGCCCCACTTATGGAATGCATACTTTTTCCCAGTCTCCCCAGGACCCCGAGTGTGGTGAAGCTTTAGTTCAAGTGTCACCATTCTGGACACAATGAGCACACAACTTGGTGAATGAAATGCAGTCATTTGAGACGGTGGAGGAATGGTGGCAAAGTTCTACTGCAAGTAGGAGATTAGGTATTGGATAGCACGACAGGAAGGAGTCCACAAGGGGGCAAAGAGATGTGATGGTGGACAAGAGAGGCTGTGATAATGACTAAGGGGGGATGCAAAGAAAACATGGTACCAATCAGGGAGGGAGAAAGACCGAGAAATATATAGACAGACAAACAAGGAGGAGAAGAGGGCAGTGGCAAAAGCCAAGGTACAAGCTTTGAAGGAGGAGACAAAGAGGGAGAGAGAATGGCTTCTAGAACAGTGAAGGCTAGGAACAAGGATGGGAAGGATTTTAGTCAGATAAAGCAGAATAAAGATGAGAAAAATATGGTGCTGAGTGAGCATGAGAGGATCAAGAACAGATGGATTTTCTTCATTCAAAAGTTGCCTCTTCCAACGGCTGTACTTGGAGATGGAAACCCAAATGAAGAGCCAATATCAAGAACAATGATGGAGGAATTAAAGGAGAAATGGGGAAAAATGAAAGGCAAAGAATTCTTGTAAAAGTCTGCAAGTGCAGGGGAAGAGGAAATAGATGAGTTTCTGGGATCTAATATAATAGATTTATGCACAAGACAAAATAGCAGAAGGGCAATAGGAATGAGAAAACAACAATGAAAATATGGAAAAGGGTTATAGAAAGAAGGCTTCTCTTACATTATTCTAATTATTGGAACAGTTGAAATGTCTGCTTCTTCAGTGTGTAAAAAAGCCGATATACACTGTTGTTCCATTAATATTCCTTAAATATTTGCTTTTGCACTTATGGTAAAAATCACATTGAATCAAAATGACTAGGGACACTGTGGCAAAGGAGCATGAAATACTGGTCACAATAATTCTCATCCAGCAACTTTGACTAAACTAGACTTTTGTAAATACATTTTTAGCACCAAACTTCAAACAAGGTCCAACTGATTAATTCTAAAGTAGCTGTGTGACCATCTGGGACCTCTCTCATCACAAGCTGGGAGAAACAATTTTCATAAAAGAAATTTTAAAAAAAGTAAATGAAGGAAACTATTAATTATGATATGAATTAAATAAGGCAAACAATGAAAGTCAACAGTAGAGTTTGTTTAAATATTTTAATCATATCTTGCTTTCAAAACGATTTTATGTTTAAATCAATCATCATTGCTTTAAATTGAATAATCCCAAATTTGTAATTCATTTAAAAAAACAAAAACTTAAATACAATGCAAAGACAAGCAGTAACAGTGCATGTGAAGGAAAAACCCCTCTGCTTAATTAGCTTATTGGTTATTTCAAACAGGTTGACAGGGCCGAGTAAAACCAAGATGTGCAGATAGCTGTGTTTTTTTTCCAAATCCTGTGAAATACAGCAAAAAGCAAATACTGATTATATGAAAATATTTCCCCAAATGTGTTTTCAAAACACAGATCAAATATAATGCTGTACAATTGTTAAACTGTTTATATGTAATGAAACAAGATAAAATAGAATAGACAAAGGTCTATTATAAATTAACAAGTCTTTAATTTACTCTTTATTGTAACGAAAAGGTCCCATGTGTTTCTAATCATTTTTCATTTATATGTACAAACATTTTCTCTCTGAATATATTCAAATATTACTGTCATGCATTTTTTCAGCATGCCTTATTTATCATCATATCACACAAGCTCTTGTGCTAATGTTACTTAACAAGCATTTTAGCAAGGCACATTCTGAGAACACACACACATTTTTATATATTTTAATGTATATATTTATTTAATATATATATATATATTAAAAAGTCAGATCTATACCAAGATCATTTTTAACATTGTGCACTTAATGTCCTGAAATATTTGAACATATCACAAATTAAACAAGATCAGTATTTATAAGGCCAGTGTGTGGAAGATTTCTGCGTACGTGCCTACTTTGTAAGTCATAGAGCACTTCAGAGAAATATGCATTCATTTGTTCCAACCCCAAAAATAAACAAAATAACCATATATTAATGCTCTAATGCCGCATTTTATAAAAGTTTTCAAAACATTATGAAGTGAAATTATGCAACAAGTTGACATTTTGATGTAATGCCATTCTTTTTTTTTTTTTTTAGAAAAATGAAAAAAATTACAATGAGCTGCGAGACAGTTATAAATATCCTATCTCAAACAGACATGGTGTACTGGTATGCTTTCATTACCAATGTGCACACATGGTCAAGAAATTTATTTTTATTATAAATAGTACTATGGCGAAGGCTTAATACCAAATTTCACACTTTTCTCAGGAAACCTATTCAGATCTGCATAAGTTATTTTTTTCTAATTGTCACTTCAGCCTTAACCCCATCACAAAATGTCCAAGCTTTCATTCACTACTGTAAAATAATACAACACTAATAATTGCACATGGGGGTCCACTGAATCTTTATACCAGTGTTCTCTGGAATTGGTCTAAGCTATAAATTTAAGTAATGAAAGTCTTTGTACAATTCAATGTATTTCTTCAACATAATTTGCAGGGTAAAGGCCAATTTGTCCACTGCTCAAGCGTCCTTTGCACCAGCCTTGCTCATCTTCATTTCCAATTTTAGTGAGCTCATCACCTGTACATAAACATAATACACAACAAAGAATCACCAGGTTTTTATTCTTAAGACAGATGCAGGTTACTCTTTTAAATTTAAGGAAACTGTACTTGATTGTATATTATTCATCAAATAAATCCATAATGAAATCGGAAAATTTTTTTTTCACAATTAGCTCTGTACCATACAAATAAAAGGCACATTTGCAACAAAATCTCGGATCCTGTGAAAATACTCATATTGGGAAAGTGATACAGATATGTAGCCAGTTCATCCCTCTCCATCTGTTGTTCAAACATCCCACTTAGACCTTTGCTGGTCGTAAGCGCTAAAAAGCAATTTACTGTCATTTGTTTGTTATTGTACCAAGGGGATGTAAACCCTAAGAATGCTAAAACAGGTTGAAGACTGAACCACAATGAACAGAAAAGCAATTCACTTGACTGAATTAATATTATATTTAATAGTTTCAAACATAAAATTATTCTTCACTGTGAAAAGCAAGCAGAATTATGAGGTTTTGTCACATAAAAATATTCACTCTATCATTCTCATCATTAACTTGCAACAGTGTAAGATTATTTTATATTAGTGACAGAAAATGGTTATTCCAAAGGGACATTTTTAAAATCCAAGTGTCAATATCGGTTTGTTCACAAAACAAGAATGTAAATAAAGAAAATTTTCCCAACATGTTAGTGTGACTTCATAAGAATGACAATTATTCAAAATGAACATCATGCAGCTTTGTGATGCAGTTATAAAAGTCCTGCATAATCAATGATCCATTCCAGGCTGAAGAACTCTTTCTTTCCCAAGGCCATTAGACTCCTAAATAACTGACTGGAGTTTATAACCATGGGCCACCTCATTCTAGTTACCCCACACAACTGTAACTGTATTTGACTTGTCTATCACACACCTACCTGCACAATTACACTTTATACTTCTATTTGGTTTTTATACTTTATGCTGTCTCTGTTACTTATTATCTATCTGCTACTTATTATTTATGTTTATCTTTATACTGTACATTGGTTTTGCCATTTGGTGTGGTCAGCAAAGAAAGAATTTCATTGTACAGGGAAACGTGTTTCCTTACTGTGCACATGACAATAAACTTGAACACACACACTACACATGAAGTCGGTGATTCTGTCAAATAATTGCTTCCATGACCATGCTTGCATATTTGTAGTCTTAAATCTCTATATAAATGCTCAAAGAAAAGTGAATGTTTTTTTAATACTAATTGAAATACCACTGTATTTTGTTGCTCTCTGATGCATTATTTCTCAGAAAGGTAAGCTGTTTTGTCCTAATGACAGAAAGCATGACAAGAGGTGAAATGTACATAATTAGGGGGGTTTAGTTATGGACAATGCTGGTACATGCACTAGAAAAGTACAAACAGCTCAT
Organism: Erpetoichthys calabaricus; assembly: GCF_900747795.2. NCBI lineage: Eukaryota > Metazoa > Chordata > Cladistia > Polypteriformes > Polypteridae > Erpetoichthys > Erpetoichthys calabaricus. Next base: position 294,411,428 of record NC_041394.2, read on the forward strand.
GTCCTTCTCCCACAACTGCATCTATACAAACAGGTCGCACGTCTAAACTAAACTTAATTTCCAAAGCTCATTCATTTGAGCACGTTTAAGGGCATAGGGGATGAAAGTAAGGCGGAATGTAATTTTATTGTTTTTGGAGAGGTTTTCTAAATTAAGTACAAAGTTTACAGGGTTCAGTTTATCAATTTTATAATACAAGTATCTAGATGGCGAAACAAGGACAGAGTTTTGGAAACATGCTACTCCAGTCAGATTAAGTATTTGTCAAAATTAACAAAAAAAGGTATACATAAAAGCAATTAAACACAAGTCTTAAAAATCATTTAAGAATCAACTACCTGATGCAGACCAGAAAAACACTTCTTGTTGTTATGCAAACTAGCCAGAGAGTATGCACAGATTTACACAACAAGTTCTGCATCAAAAAGTATCCAGACAGCTGGCATCACCGAGCCAGCTGGTATAGGACATTGCCTACTTGAGTTTTGTATCTGTTAACTTCTTCTTAGTCTATTTAAATTGTTGCTTGCTTATTTAAAAAATTCAAAAATCCATATATTAATATCTTTTACACTACTTTATTATTACGCATATGTTAAAAACTGCCATGTTTTGTTTGTTCAAGTAAAAACTCACTAAAGGACTGACATAGTCATGTTACCAACTGCTAATCCATTTGGTACAGAAGAAGCAACCAAAGGCACTTCAAGCTAAGGCTGAATAACATTTTTTAAGATCAGATTATTCCTGAAAATAAAACGATGTGCTGTAGTGATGAAACATACCCATCTTGAAGCTGAGTTCATCGTTTTCTTGACCCTCATAATCATAGAGCGCCTTGACCCGTACTTCTATGCCAGGTGAGGGTTCATCATCAAATGGATTGCCATTGCCATTGGCATCACTGGAAAAGGGGTTGCTAGTTTCTTCATCAGACCAATCTGGATTTTTTTCACAGCTACTAAAACAAACAGACAGCAGACTATTTTTTCAACAGAATTCATGACACGGAATACAAATAATCCTCATTTTAAATAAAACAATGCCACCTAGGAAAACAACATTATTCTTGAAAGATATTAAGGACAGTCAACAATAAAATAATAAATGAGTTAGCTTTTTTCTTCCCCAAAGTATCTGACTTACCATTTTACTATTAAATGTTAGGTAAACTCCCACAGATCCAATCTAACATGTACTGTATTTTTATAAACAGTGAACAAATTATTCCAACAAATACAGAGAGACACAAGACATGAAAAAGGAGGACAAAACCATAAGGTTAAAAAGAAAACATGAAAACCATGGCAGGCCCTAATTAGTTATGCATGCTTCAGAGAGTGTTTTGTAATTGAAAGGAGGAGACAGTGAAGCTTATGCTATTTACTAATAAGAATGTTCAATGGAAAGCCGTATCCAAAATGGCACAGCTTTGTTTTATGCTTAGCCATGACCAAGCTAAATCGATCAGAATTGTTAGAAATGGTACTTCCCCTACCTAATGTTTCTGCATGCCAAACCAAAAAAAAAAAAACAAACACAAATTTAACTGCATTTACCCAGCTGTTAATGTGAATAATCAAAACCTGTGGTCTCAATTACTGACATCTCAGGCTATGTTTTAGTCCCTCAGTGTGGTGAATAATCAGGGAAGCATTGAGCTTTTATTGATTGTTCCCATAATTTTAGAATTCAATAACTACATTTGCAAATAGGGCATGAAATGGTAATTTTGTTTATCATTGATACTAACTCTGTAACTCAATTTTAGAAATCTAAGAGGAGAATTGTGTTCACTGTAGTCTGTTTTTGTCTAGTCATATTTTACATAATACACAAAGTACAGTATATGAATATAACAAAATTACATTTAGCAGTTTTTGTAAGAACTTAATGTTTTATCCAAGGATAGACGTTTATATCCCATGTCCATGCATTACCAAAAGCACAGTGACCTGGAAGAATCAGAAAGAAACGGAAGGAAAAGACAAGAATTAGACACCAATTAAATATTCTTTCACCAACTTTTTGCTTTTAATTTCCTCCTTTTTTTCACTCAAAGGGCTGCTGTTTTTTTCTTCATCTTCTTCGTCTTCTTCAAATGGGTTATAACTTGATTGTATAGTGCTATTCCGAACACTAAGGCTGTTATTCAGGAAATAAAAAGCATTAAAAAGGACTGAGAATAATTCTCTTACCTTATTCATTATTATTAGTAATGTTTAAGAAAAGATTAAATGCTACACTCTTGTATTACTAGTTTCAGATCCTAAAAATCTTGCCTCATTAAAGGACATTGAAAATTGTTTTCATTATCCATTTCTTTTTTTTATATCCTTAAAAAGATGAAGTATGCTTACTTAAAATCTAGGCTATCATCCAAAAGATTCACACACACATAGTTTCCAAGAAATAAAATCCCTAAAACTGAAGCACAGTCAAAGCAAATAACTTGCTTAGAGTCTGACTGTTTAATTTTTATTCCCTTACCTAATAAGAAAACGCTGCATTTACCTTCATGGTGGTATTTTAATCAGTACTATTAAATGAGCAAACCATAAAAAAAAACCTCCAAATCATTAAAGATTAGATAAATTAACTTCATCTGCGCAGTGATTCATTATATTGTGTAACAGGTCACACCTGATTTTTCTCAAATATATGATTAACTTAGGTACAATTATTCTTTGGGGTCCCACATTTTCAGAGGAAAAAAACTTTTGAGTTAGTTTCAAACTATATGGTCTCAAGTGACCTAAAGCAATGTGATCTTTCAACTTCCCAATTTTTCACTGCCATTGTTTTTTTTTTTTATTTATTAAAGAAAACTAATATGACTGGTTATTCCTATTCAATTTCCTCTAAAATCCAAATTATTTTTCAGTTATTTATACTGTATAGCTAATGATTACTGTTTCTTTGAAACTTCAGTTATCCCAGTTAAACACTAACCATGTTCAATCCATACTCCCTATAATCATTTAGTCCTCGGTGATCTCAGCTAATCTTCAAAGTCTTTCATTTGTATCATATCATATCCTGCCTGTTCTGGACTCTTTATTACCTTTTTATGGCAGGTTTCCTGTTGCTTGGTGATTAAACTTGGGGTGTCAACTGGACTAGGGCTTCTTCTTTTACTAACGCACTGGGGTCATTAATGTCTGGACTTGCTCTCTCTGGGTCACGGAGTTATATGTGCCATTGCACATCTATCCATCTTAGAGGACTGACACTCTCCCACTTCTCATTTTTCAAGTCTTGTCACTTCTTTATAAAGGTACTATTTTACCTGTACTACCGAAAGCTTTTGTAGAATTATTTAAATACAGGAAATTGAAAAGAAAAATAAATAAAAAAATAAACTAACATCCTTAAGAGAGATGTTGCCTGAAGCATGCAAACCTGATCATCTGGGTAAGATTTGCTTGTCAAGACCAACTTATGCAAACATCCTTTAAACACTGTGTTAAGTCAATTGACAGTAAACAGAATCTGAGAAATACTGAATACATCACCAGTGACATTTCTGTTTTAAACTTAAGACAGTGCTTACAGCAGTGCAATTCAATTTTCTTTTTTGTATGTTTGCAACAAAGATAACATTTTCTTAAAATTTGGCACATCCCAACAAAAAAAAAAAAAAAAAAAAGAACACATTCAGATGGTTTTACTCATGTTTTTATGTAAATTACAGATGTATGCTTTTGGATCCATACAACATGTATGAACCTACTGAAAATACATGGGAAGAAGCAAATTTGCCTATCTTAACTCAAGGAACAATAAAAAAAAAAAAAACATTTATATATATATAATAAATATAAAGTAGTCACACCAAATATGACAGCAACAGGCATGTTTCTACAACTATTCTGAGTAGAGCTCAGAACCTAATGACATCACTAAGCTCCAGAGCATAATTAAAGTTAGATACGAATCATGCTCCAAACAAGCAGCTGGTGATCTAAACTGGCCTATTTTCACTACAAAAAAATCAACTGGTCATAGATAAATTGGCCGAACACAAAAATGATTTATTTTTTTTGTTAGCATCAGCTTTTCTAAGCGTTACAGTAACTTAGTTGTAGTGTTCCTTTACACAAAGTATTATGGAAGTCAAGCTATCATGTGTCTTGTTTTGCTGTGAACCTCCTGTGAATGGAGAGCAGTAAGACAGACTTTACCAGAGAAAGAGAGACACAGAAGGTTGGAATTTTAGCCTTTACATTAAAGAAAGTGGAGTTAAAAAAACTGAGAAAAAGGAATTGGTGGAGTTGTCCAGTGCAATTAGACAAACAGCAAGAAAAGCTGCTTTAATCAATTCAGACCTTTATATTTTGTATTTTAATTAAAACGAACACTGCTTTTCTGAAAGAATGGATTAAGATTTTACTGAGCAGTAAAAGTCTCCAAATCAAAAATATCCAAATATGATATATTCACTGATGGCCTTAATTGCAGAATATTTTCCTGGAAATCTGCCATTTGGTCAGCTTAGGAGAACATTTTTTCCACAGCACCCTAGGATGCTTTGTGAGGATACAGTGGCATGTACAGATCTTTCATGAGTGCAAACTGTAAGATTGTTCCAGAGCTGCTTCAGGCACAAATGATGTCACCCACTTTATCAGTAATCCTGCCTTTCACCCTGCATGAATTAAAAAATTACAGTACTTTCATTTGAGCGATATATTAGCTCAGTGGTTCTAAACATTCAGTCCTCAGGGCCCCCTGTGGCTGCAGATATTTGCCCCAACCCACGTCTTCTCTCATTTAGACTCCTGCCTTAACTAAGCAAGCCATTATTTTAGTTGTTATGTACAACCATCAGGAAATTATGAACTGGTGATGCTAAATATTTTTTACTGAATGAAGCAGGAATGTATATATGTTAGATGGGTAACAATTCATTATTTTTCCTTTTATATATTTTGCATTATTTCTAAATATTCTGGTTATTCTGACAATTATGTATTAATAAGAACACAAGTTGCTTTTTCCAGAGTCATTTGTTCTGAAGTCTGCTTTGCTCAATATTAAATTGTCTGTATTTAGATACAATGAAGAAAGCAATCTCCACAGAAAAAGTGATTAAATAAAGTAAGATAATTTAAAGATACATAAAAAACAAATATGTCACAATTACCTATCTGTTTAAATCTGACAAAACTGCACTTTCTAAATGCAAAATAAAAGGGAAAACCTGATCAGCCAATTAAACAATGACATCAATTAAACTTAACAATGCCTGACTGATTTAAAAACTGGTTGGAACAAAAACCTGCAGCTACTGGGGATTCCAAGGACTGCCACCAGATATATAACACTGATCCCTATGCAGCACCACATCACTAATTTGCACATATACTTAGCCAAGTGCTTAAACTACATCCAAAACAAGCCTTAAAGAAGCCCTGCCTCTCCCTGAGAAAGAAAACATAGTGCCACTCTGTGAAATAATAATAATATTAATACAAGCATAAAAGCATTACAACTGTTTACACAGCATTTCTGTCTTCTCCATGAAAGAAAAAATTACAAAGCATCTGCTCAGAGAAACAAAAAAGGCACGCAGTTGCACCTGATGCAGTTAAATCAAAATGCTACAGCAAGAATTATTACCAGGACAAGAAAATACAAACACATAGAGTAATTCCAGTTCTTAAGTCTTTATACTGGATCCCAGTTAAGTTTAGTACAGATTTCAATATCCTGCTTTTAACATATAAAATAGC